>NW_006800429.1:331132-348397 GCF_000485575.1 Poecilia formosa
AATTTTTTTACGTCAGATTTTAATTGAATAATAATAATAATAATAATAATAATAATAATAATAATAATAATAATAATAATAATAATAATAAAAGCCTTTCTCTAACGGAACCGAAACATTTCACTCCGAATAATCCAGAATAAATCCTAACTATCTATCGGTGTGAGTTCTGCGGGAGGGGGTGGAGCCGCGGGTTCGGGCCGCGGTCCGTCCGATTCGGTTCGGAGCTGTCATGAAACCGCTTCATGAATTGAAATGTTACGGTTCGGGCCGACACACCTGAGACTGTTGATGAGGAGATGATGAAGGCGGGTCTCAGTCAGAGTTGGAAGTGGACCAGAACCAGAACCAGAACCAGAACCTGGAGTTAGGTGCCTGTTTCTTCAATTCTGGAACTAAAATGAGAAAACCGAACCATCAGAACCGACTCACCGTCCTGTTTAATACCTCGACCTGCGATTCTGTACTTGGAACAGAACCGAACAGAAGTTACTGCTCCTGTTCTGACCCAAATAGAAACCCAAATCTGGTTCTGAGTTTGGAGGGAAAACCTTCAGCCGGTTCTGATCCGGATCAGTCCCGGGTTCCGTCGGGTTGACGGAAATCGATTCTCCATCAGAAATATTTAATATTCCGGAAATTTGGCTCAAAACTCATAAAAACCTGATTTGATCGACAGAATAATACTGAGGAACTGGGCTGTTGCCATGGTTACAGTAGCCAAAACCCGGAACCACCTCCTCTCTACTGGACCATTAAAACCCGATCCTTTCCTGGCAGTAGAACCCAGTAGAACCAGAACGTCTGGACCTTTCAGAACAATCCAGAACCTTTTAACTTCAGATTCTTTTTCTGTTAATTTAAATAAATAAAATAAGGTCACTTTATTTATTTATTTATTTATTTATTTATTTATTTATTTATTTATTTATTTATTTATTTATTTATTTAAATTATTACTTTTTCTTTTTCATGTTTCTTTGCTTCGTTCTGATTGGCTGAGATGAACAGAGCCACCCCGCGGTTCTGTACCTGTACTGAGTCAGAACCAGGCTCAGCTCCAGTACGGTGGAGGCAGTGTGCTGCTGTGGGCCGTTGGTCAGGAGAGACAGTGACTTGAGAGGTCAAAGGTCAAAGCACCAGAACTGTTAAAATCTGCATTGGACCTTCAAACGGGTCTGAAGAACATCCAGTTCTGGAAATGACCGGGTCGGTTCTGATCGGATCGGTTCTGATCGGATCGGGCTGGTGTCGGTTCTGATCTCCAGGTCAAAGCTCTGCTTGGTTTCTGTGGCCCATGTTTGATCGGGTCGATTCTGATCGGATGGGGCCGGTGTCGGTTCTGACAGATGTTCCTTTGGTTCTGAAATGCTGGACCACTAACGAACCGGACCAGACCATTGGTCTGGGTTCTGGTTGATGTTGTTGATAACAGGTCCGGTTATCAGGCTCTGACAGACAGAACCGGACCGGGTCGGGTCGGCACCAGCTGCTCCCTCCTGTTTCCTCAGACTGGTTCTGTCTTCTGGATCCAAACCTGTCCGACTGGTCCGCGGTGCAGCCTGAAGGATGGACCCTCAGACCCGACTCTTCAAAACCGTTAAACCCTGCTGAGCCACCTCTGACTTACTGCAAAGGTTCTGTCTGGACTCTGGTTCTGATCCTACTCTCTGTGTGGTCAGAAGGACTTCCTGTTCCAGGCTCATTGGGTTAGAACCGGTCCTGATGGACGCTCCACCATCTGGACCAGAAGATCTGTGAACAGAACCAACTGGATCAGAACCAGCTAGAGAACACCAGCGGTACCTGGTTGTGTTTTATGGACCGATTTGGTCCGGTTTGACGGTCCAACCCGGTTTGTTGGTTCAGTCCGGTGAAGTTATGAGACGAGACGATCAGTTTCCAATTTGCTGATTGGCTGCAGGTCCCATAAGCCCCGCCCCCAGCCGCTTCTTTTCTTTGATCCAAACAGAAACAATTAATTAATTGAATTAATTGATGATTGAAATAATCACCAACTAATTTAGTGAATGACTAATCGTTGACTAATCATCTAAAATGGCCGCATCTGGGATATCTACAGTGGTGCAGCTGGTAGTCAGCTGGTGACTCCCTGACAATAACTCTGACCTCCATCTTCGGCTCGAGGTGCATTGTGGGTGATGTAGGCAGCAGCCATGTGAACCCTGAGGCCATAAACGAGTGATAAACTGAGTGGATGAAGGCGTCTGACTGCAGCAGGGAGAACCGCTCTGCCTCAGGCATCCTGCAAAAACTCACATTTTACATAGTGACAGCCAGCGTGATTAACAGCTGCAGCTGAGAGGAAGAAATCCTGCAGCAGAACCGGGTCACTGTTGGTCAGAACCAGGTCACTGCTGGTCAAAATGATCGCTGTACGACCAACTGATTATTTACATATCAATCCAACAGAAAGTGATGTCATTAAAAACTGTTATGAGTATAAGCACTGTGAAGCATCTGATATTCACAAGGAATGGATGGGGGGATGGATGGATGGATGGATGGATGGATGATGGTCGGTCATGTGACCTGTCAGGATCTCCTCCTCTGGATCCTCAGCCTCTCTTCTCTTTGTGTTCCAGACGGGAAAACTCGGACCAAGGATAAATACCGGGTGGTGTACACCGACCACCAGCGGCTGGAGCTGGAGAAGGAATTCCACTACAGCAAGTACATCACCATCCGGAGGAAGGCGGAGCTGGCCACAGCGCTCAGCCTATCAGAGAGACAGGTATGCTCCGCTCCGATCCGATCTGATCTGCTCCGATCTGATCATCAGGAAGAACTTCCACAGTTTCCTGGTTGAGGCTCTGTGGTAGATTTCTCTGTTTTTAAACGATTTGAAGTATGGTTCATACAGAGCTTGCAAATCTGCATCGTGTTATCTGCACCACGAAGTTGTTGGCTGTGTTCTTCCTTTTCTCCATAATGGAGAAATGTTCACTGGCACATGGTGACGAAAAAGTTCATTTTGTTTGTCACCATGTTTGTTTGTCGTGCATCTTTGAGTAAATCATCTTTGAAACTCAAACCGACCGGCCGCGTTCTGTAGAACCAACTTTCTGATCCGTTTCCAGGTGAAGATCTGGTTCCAGAACCGCCGAGCGAAGGAGAGGAAGATCAACAAGAAGAAGCTGCAGCAGCCGGCCTCCTCCACCACCACGCCCACCCCACCAACCTGCAGCACTGGAGGGGGTGCGCTCAGCAGCAGCAGCAGTGTCGCCATGGTTACCAGCAGCAGCGGCAGCAACGGGCTGGTGTCTCCGTCTTCTCTGACTCTGAACATCAAGGAGGAGTACTGAGGGGTAAAACCGCAGAAGAAGTCGTCCTTCCACCAAACTTTCTCTGGCTGTTTGATCCAGAACGGCTGGAAGAACTCTGATTGGTCCAGAACTCGGCTCCTCTGGTGGTTGGACCAATCAGCTCCAGACTCGGGGTTCAAATGTCACGGAGCTTCAGGAATAACTGCTCTGGTTTCTGATTGGCTGACAGGAGGTCAGGTGAACCCTGAGCTCCTCCTGGGTTCTGGTAGAGCTGCTGGACCCGACCCGCTCTGTACAGAATCTGAGACCTTCAGCCAACAGCAGAGATTGCTGTCACCTCTGACCTTCATCTGGACCTGCTGACTCATCGTTACGTTTTTTTACCCTCAGACGGTTCAACAGCTGATGGTAAAACTAATGGTCAGAACCAGATGTTTCTGATGGTTCTGATCGGTTCTGATTGGTTCTGGTGGTTTTGGAAACTTCAATCAGAACCATTTTCTCATTTTTTTTTTTTTTTTTGGATTTAAAACTCGACAAGAAATAATTTAAAACTGTATTAAAATGAAAAACTTTTTATTGGACATTTTACTAAAACAGAAATAATTGCTTTTAAAGGTTGTTTTATTTTATAATGTTATTGTATAACAGTTAATCATTTGGACTCATGTGATCATCAGAACCAAAACATTTTGAATTTTATACATTTGTATAAAGAATTTGTCAGATTTATTTATCAGCATGTTTACCAGTCAGTCGTCTCAGAAATACTAAACATCAATAATAATATCAATAATAACTCGATCAATCTGGGAGCAGCTGGACGTGTTTCTGAGGTTTGAGGAGAATATTTTTATTTTAAAGTTTTAATTCTGAGGATAATTTCCTGACCAGATCAATTTGATCAATGTGATCAATATGATCAATTTGATCGTCATTTTGTCTGAAAACATCATAAAAGGTCTAAACTTTTATTAAACGCGTCCAGATTAAAGTCAAATGTTTATTTATGGTTTTTCTTCTTCAATCGATTTTATTTTCAGAATTTAGAGACAAAGAAAGAACTAGAAACAAATTTTATGTTTATTTAGAAAAGATTGGAAACATAACAATAACTTGAATATTTATTTAATCCTTAATAAAACGTCTGAAGGAAAGTTGATGCAATCTGCATAAATATTATGACATCAGACGTCCTGAAAATAATTAATAAACTGTTTAAAAAAAAGTAAAAAAATCCACAGATTAAAAAAAACCCAGTTTAAATATTAAAACATGATTAGAAAACAAAGAGTCAGTTAAAGTAAACAGAACTCCCATCAGGGTACCAGTAACTGGTAACCGGTGTTCCACTCCAGTCTGTGAAAACATTAATCATTAATAATTAAACTTCCTGTTTCTGCCGGACCAATCAAAGCCTCTCCTACCGTTGTTTCCATGGTAACAGCGTCATCAGAGAAGTTCTTGAGGGAGAATCTGGACCAGAACTTTAATTGGTCCGGTCCATTGATCCAGTAAAACTCTTAAACCGGGAGGGAAAAACTTTCCAACTCAAAGTTTCAACATTCAGAAGCTGAAATGTTTGGAATCAGAACTCCAGATCTTGACCCACTTGGTGGTTCTGATCTGGTTCATGTTCTGGTCCAGTTCTGTAGGAGCTGGGTTCTACAGAAGTTCCTGCTGATGTTTGTTTTTGCTCTGATTTCCTGTAAATTTTGGTGATTTTAGAATTTATCATTTGTACATTTTAAATGTCGTTTTTATTAAAAACTAAAGGTTTTATTGTAAAAGTTTGTGTTCGTATTTTTGCTCTGCTGTCCTGGACTCCTGGGTCCAGAACCCAGACCCTAGACCCAGTCAGGATGTTCTGGTCGAGTAAACGTCCCGTTCCTGCTGATTGGCTCGGCCTCGACGTGCAAAGATCAAATGTTTCAGGAATCAGAATTTAAACCAGACAGAACCATCAGACATGTTGCTGGAACCACTGAACCGGGCCTGATCGGACCTGGAGCATCGATTGTCTGTTTTTAATAAGCTGTTCTGGAGTTCTGCTCAAACAGAACCGTGTTTGCTGAGCGGCGCATCGGTTGAGGTGTGGCGTCCAAAGGGCAAACACAGGATCTGCTATCTGTCCACACTGAGACCTTTGTCCTCCAACAACAGCCCTATCTGACGCTGATACACACTATCTGTCCCGGGCGTGTGTGTGTGCGTGTGTGTGTGTGTGGCAGCTAACCATGGAGGTCGGCGTCTTGAACTTGAGACCTTCGTTCTGTCACCAAATGAAACAGATCTTCAGGAATCATTTGTCTTGAAACTCTTAGAAATCAATGGTTTTAAAAATGCTTTAAATTTAAACAGAGACTCGAGCCGTCAGCCCTGAGGAACTCCTGAACTGATCCGTTTCTGTTTCTGAATCAAACATCTTTAAAGCTTAAATCATAAATCACCCTGTCATGAAGTGAAGCTGATTATGACCAGGTGTTTCCTGGCCTTGACTCTCCATTGCCGTGGCAACGGAGCTGCCTTCAGGTTTATCAGGTCAGTTGTTCCAAGGCTGCAGACGCTCCAGCAGCTCAGGATGTATCAGAACCTCATTACGGTTCTGAACCATATTCAGAACCGCTGAGAGAAAATCAAATATTTTATTTTAATATTTTTAAATCAGATCCATTCGTTCATACGCTAGATTATTGAATCCAATCGATTGATTTTTAACTTTATGAATTAAAGTGAAATATTTTTATTTTTGTGACCTGATAAAATCAGTCGTTCCTATTTATAGTCATAAACACCTTAGCCTGGAAACCCTTATCGTCTATATAATTCATTAACATCTGTAACATCTGCAGCTGACGTCATGAAGCGCATATGTCGTCAGGTCGCATGTTTAGGCCACACCCCCTCGTTAATGTGACCTGAGTGTGAAAATGTGAGTCACTCTGAGCAGAAACAGAAATACTCTGAAAAAATGTTGGAAACCTGATTATTAGGGTCATATTTTTAGTTAAAAATTGTTTTAAAATATTTTTCCAGGATTAAAGGTGAAAATTTAACAAACTTAAACCAGGTAATTTTCTGATACTATTGACAGGAAATCTGTGATGGAAAGTTAAACCGTCGGGATCTGTTAGAATATCTAGGTCGAAATGGGTCAGAACAAGTTGGATTAGGAGGTCCCTGAAGGTCACCACAAGATAAATTTGAAGTACATCTGGTCGGTTCTGATACATCAGGTACATCACAGGTCCAGAGGATGTTCTTCTCAGTGTTTCACTCTGAATTTTATCGCATCTTATTCCAACCAAAGGATCCACTAGAACCGGCCCAGTGGTACCAGAAGGATTGGTGGTTCTGATGGGTCGGAGCAGCTGCTGGTCTTTAATGGAGTCAGAATGTTTTAATTCTGTCAGCGGTTCTGATCCGTCTGTGGTTTTGACACAACAAGCTGCTCTGGTTCTGGTCCAGTCTGGTTCTGGTCCATTTTGGATGTGATTCTGGTTCTGGTCCATTCTGGATCTGGTTCTGATCCATTCTGGATGTGGTTCTGGTTCTGGTCCATTCTGGATCTGGTTCATTCTAGTTCTGGGCCATTCTGGATGTTGGGGTTAGCCCAACCCCCTAACCTTGTCTCCTGATAGGATTGGTTCAGAAAAAGCCCTGTTCTGTTGGTTTTCTGAGCTCCACTCTGCTTCTTGGGAGCTGAGCTACCAGGAGGGCCTGATCGGCCAATCACACGCAGAGCTGCATCAGCCGCAGCCAATCAGAGACTAAGTAAGGAGTGATGATGATGTTTGAGTAAAAAGAAGCAAAATGATCAAAATCATGATAGAAAGTCCAGTTGAGCTGCAGGAGGTTCTGGAAGAGAAAAACATGATCCAGATATTAAAACAATAAATTCAACATTTAATAGAGAAACTCTGGAGTTATTCTGGAAAACATCAAAGAATTAAATTCAGTTTATTCATGAAAGAAACCGAGCTGCAGATTGAACATCTAACTGGATTAAACCTGTTAGAGGTCTGTTTGTATGTACTGATAGAAACAGAGGACCTGATCTGGATCAGATATGGATCCTTTTAACCTGATCAGATCCAGTCTTCCCAGTCAGAGGAATCCAGAGTATCTGGGTGGATCCTCTGCAGCAGCTGCTGCTCCTCGCCTCATTTTTGGGCAAACAGACGTAATGAGAGCGAAGCCATAAAGTTTATTATGGGATGGACGCAGTAAAGATGGCTTCTCCTCAGAGACACAGAAATGTTGGAGGAGGGCGGAGCTGCAGATCTCTGAGGGGGAAACGTCCCAAACAGAATAAAAAGTTAATCCTGAAGTGATCTGGAAGCTGATTCTTCCTCTGATTTTCATATTTTTGACATTTTCTAATATTAATTTTCCTTAATTTGAGTCAGAGACATTAAAATGTCTGGATGTGATGGAGACGTTGTCTTAAACATCCGATTGCTATAGAAGCTCAGATAATCTGCAGGTTTTCTCTGATCGGTCAGAACCTTTAACCCGCCTAATGCCCCGCCCATTCCACCCAGTTTCCATGCCGACAGATTGTTGGACAAATGATCAGGTCCAACCAGGTTCTGGTCCCTATTGGACCATCAGAGACTGGATCATCATGGGAGGACAGAGCAAACAAGAGGTCCACATGGTGGAGGTGGTATCATGCTGCAGGCTTCCCTTGCTGCCAGCAGCCATGTTGGATCAGATCAAACATAGCTGGATGGAGAACCAGTAAAATCAGTCCCATCTGCCTCTAACTGGGTAGCGTCTCGTTCAGTCCAGGTTGGTGTGTCTCCACTGGCAGAGTGTTCCTCTCTAGGCAGGAAGTGGGCGGAGCCACACTCACTCACAGGAGCTGTGGCAACACTCTGATGATGTCATTCAGCTCATCTACCACTGGCGGTGATCGCCGCCCAGTGTGTCAGGTCACTGCAGGTCGCTCCATCCGGCTTGTGAAACAGTTTGGACCTGAAGGTTAGACCACAGAATCGTCGAGTTAATGCTAGCTAACAGCTAACTGGCTAACTGCTATGGCCTCATCACGGATAAATCATTGGCCAATCAATGAATGTTGTCTGCTGCCACCCGGCTAGGTCTGGCTGGAACCACCAGAACCATGCAGGATCAGTTCTGACCTGGTTTCATCCTGAGGTGGAGGCGGGCTCACAGGCCAACAACCAATCAAAATGCTTCAAACTCCTGCGTTAGTTTGACAGTTAATCTGCTGAAAACCAGTAGAACACAGAGGCAGAACCAGAACCAGCTGGTTCTGATGGTCCCAGAAGGACCCGACCCACATGGAGCTGATGCTCTGGACCATCTTCAGAACTCCAGCCCGGTTCTGGATCCATCACATCTCTGCTGTTTGGAAAGTACTGGTTCTAGTTCAAAGCCCTGTTTTGGGTTGTGAATTGAGTAAACTGGTAATCGGACCCGCTGGTTCTGCTTCTCCAGGTCTGCAGCCTGACTGTGGGACTCAAGCAGAACCAGCAGGTTTACGACCCAGTCCGGTGGGGAGCTGATCTCTGTTAATGAGGAACAACATCCTGGCCTCTTATCTGGGGTCAAAGTTCATCCGGCAGCAGCAGGAGGCCAACCAGGAAGTGGCGCCATCCGAGAAACGCTGCTCTGCAGCTCCGTGTTCACCTCCAACTCGATTCTGGAACGTTCTTCCTGGTTTTGCTGGTCTCAAGGTCCAGGTGGGTCGGGTAGGTTCAGCTGGGCTCGGGTGGGGAAGGTCCGGTATCAGTCAGCCTCCGTGTTCAGGAAGCTGGTGAAGGGTAGCGGGCAGCGGCCATTTTAGAACACATTTCTGCTCCTCCAAACAAAATGGCTGCTAGCCGCAGGCCGGCTGTCGGACCGGACCGGTCCTCGGACCTCCGAACTGCAGCAGAGCCATCACCTCTGTTCTGCTCCCGCTGCTCCATAAACAATGATTAGAGCAAATAAAAGAGCGTAAGTAAGTGCACCCCTCACAGCCCATAAACTACCAGGCTTATATAGCCGCCTGTTTATGGGTCATTTTCCCATAAACTTTCATTTACAATATGCTAACTGGCCCTAATACGGCTATTGGCGCTGATGGAGGATCAACACAGAGCCGTAAAGCAGCGGTAGTAAAGGCCTGATTAGCCCAGATTAGCATCGCTCCCACCGGCGGCAGACTACTGGTATTCCCCGCTAAACAAACCGGAGGACGGCGGCTTCCTCAGCTCACACCAGCTGGACCTGTGCTCCCAGTTGATTCACAGTTCTCCACCAGGTACTGAGTGCTCCTGTACCAGAACCGTCCCAGTACCGGCCTTGGTATGACCCGTCGGCTCACCGCTATCAGCTCAGGTATTCCAGGTAACTCCGGATCCTCTGTAGATTTTATCAGATTCCCGCCTTTAAACTCCGATTTATTCAATCTCTCTTTACTTTTATTCATGGTTTTATTTTAATCTTAGAAAATATTAAATGAGCAAATATTTAATTTGATTATTTAACAATATCAAAGTTGAAATTATTAAAGCGTTTATGTTAAAAAATAAATATTTCATATTTAGTTATTTTATTTATTTAAAAAAATATATTTTGTGTTTCATTATTATAACATTTTTCTGTGATGAAATTTACATAAAAAATAAATTCTTTAAACATGGAAGTTCAGGTTTTCTTTAAACTATACCGATGAGAATAGTAACATTAATAATAATATAGAATACTATAATTGATTTCTAAAAAATAATGTAATTATTATTGTGTAATTATATTTATTGATCAGAAAACAATCTGAAATGTGACAAAGAAAAACAAAATCGATTCAAGTTAAAAATTAGAAAGACGTTAAATGTTTAATAATGAATGCAGAATATATTTCAAATAAAACCTTAGAATAAAGCAATTATTTTAAGTTTTTGAATAACTGTTAAATTAATTTAGAATTAATTAATTTGTAATTAATTGATTTATCAGTTTGAACTGTTAATGTTGCATTTCTTAATTTTAGAAAATAGGTTCTAGATACTTTTGAACATTCAACATGTCAACCAATTATTAACATTCACTGGCCTCAAACCAAACTGGGACTGATTTAACTTTTATTGGTATTGATTTTTTTTAGTATTGATTTTATTGGTTTAACTGTGTTGTTTTATTATGTTATGAATTGAGTTTTTAGTTCATTATTGTGTGCTTAGTTTGGCCACTTTATTTTTATGCTTTTATGTTATGACTGTAAAACTGCTTTATAAATAAAGTTATTGATGATGATGATGATGATGATTGTAAACTTTACTGTTAAAATTTTATTTTCTTAAATTTAATAAAACACAATTTTGTAATGCGTTTTATTGTTTTTAATTTAATATTTTCATTTAGTGTCAGTGTAATTGTTCTTTTAATGTCACAAATATATTAAATTGGTAAAAATGTGTTACAGTAAATAACATTTTATTAATATCTGATTAATTTATTTTTTCATTTTGATGAAATTAAAAATAATTTAAAGATCAGAACTGATGAGTTTAATAAGGTGGTATGGGTCAGAACCAGAACTGGAAAGGTTCTGTATGCTTTAGCTGCTGAGGGAGGAAGAGGAAGTTGAGTTGATGAGAGGAAGATCAGCCAGGAGAAACCGTAAAGCAGGGAGGAAACCAGAGCTGGTCCGGTTCTGGTCCAGTTGTGATCTGGCTCTGGTATGGTTCCGGTCCAGTCTGGTTACTGATGAGTTTCTCCACATGGAACAGAACCAACACCAACCCAGATGAGATCTAATCAAAGTTAAACCAATTAACCTTAACGAGTTGTGATGGTTTGGCAGGAGGACCCGGTCTGTGGATCAGAACCAAGATGTGGGCCCATTTTGACTGGTCGGGCTCTGATCCTGATTTGATACCAGTTTGGGTCCAACATGTGGAGCTGTTAGAGCTGGTTCTACCATCCAGAACCAAGACCTAATAGGTTCTCTGGTTCTGGTTCACCTCTCTAACCTGGACTCAGTCAGAACCATCTGCTAGACCTGAAGGTTCTGAAGGTTCAGTTCTGTCAGCTTGATGTTTCTCACCTGTAGAGCTGAGTACCTGCTCTCCGTGAGGCTCCGCCCCCTTCCCCGATATGACTCACCCCTGTATGTCACGTGGCCCCGCCCCTGTCCCTGAGGCTCCGCCCCTTCCAATCTCCCCCTCGTTAACCTTCGTCCCTGTGATAATGTCTGAGGTTTCAACATTCCACATTCCTGATTTCCCTCCAGAACCTCCAGCTGTAGAACCCGGTTGCTGATCCGGACCTGAAAGGGTTGGCAGGAACTGGTCTGGGCTGAGACCTGTTTCAGATTCTGACCCGGTTCTGGAGGCTCTGGGAGGCGATGCTGGGTCCCTCTGACCCGGCTTCAGCAGAACCCCATCAGGGTGTGTGTGTGTGTGTGTCTGCGTGTGCACGTGTGTGCGTGTGCGTGCGTGTGTGTGTGTTCCCGTTAAACAGTCAGTCATTAACCAGCAGCAGCTAAAGGCTTAGTGACACCTGAGTTCATCACCGGTTGCCATGGTGCTGACCTGCTGACCCCAGCGTGACCCCTACACGTCATGGCTTCACGACCCGGTGAAAAACTCCTGGACCTGCTGCCTAATGGCAGCGCTGTTATTATTATTATTATTATTATTATCCTGTGTTGTCATCACCTGGTTTCTTCTTTGTTGCAGACGAAGCAGATCAGGAAGAGGAATCATGGGAAACTGCTGGATCCCATAACTCCTCTTCAGGTCCTGGAGGACCAGTCTAATAGGAACCATCATGTCTGGGTCCAGAAAGCCTGAAGTTCTCCAGAACCTCTGTGTTAACCTGACAGCGGCTGGTTCTGATCCAGAGGAAGAGTCAGACCTCTGGATGGTGTCAGCTCAGGAAGTTCTGAAGAGGTTCTGGTGTGCCTCAGCAGTGGTTCTGTAAAGGTTCTGTGAAGGTTCTGTGAAGGTTCTGCCGGGATTCCTCGGGTCTCTGTGGTTGACCTTCGACCTGCAGAGACTCGTTGCAGATAAGACTTGGCACGCAGCTCGGTTTATGATTCTCAACAGGTTTCCTCTTGTCACAACCCAGACATGAATAATACCCTTCAGCTTATTGATTATCAGCTTATCGATTATCAGCTTATTGATTATTATTATTAATGAGGAAGGTGCTGGTTCGATGTTTTCCTTCTCTGATGATTTCTTCACTAAGATGCTGATAGGAACTGAAACATGAAGATATACTGATGTTTCCACATGTTGTTCTTTATCCTGCAGCGCCCCCTGCTGGCTCTGCATCACTATAGCAATGCAGAGCGAGCATCACTATGTTAGTGGCATAGTGGGTCACTATGCTGGCAATGTGTTGAGTTTCTCAAAAAACTCAACACATTGAGTTATTTGAGAACTCAAACACATTGAGTTCTCAAGAAACTCAATATGTTTATTCTCACTGTAACCAGATTTCCTATTAAAATATTCATGACTGTTGTGCAGATTTTGACAATTTATATGTTTTAAATGATTAATAAAGATAAATAGCATGCAGAAGGAGTTTATAAAATGTTAGAAATGTTTCTGATTGATAAGGAAATAAACACTACAGTTGTTAAAGTTTATGATGAGGTGAGAGAAGGAGTGAAATATTTGACAAAATAAAATAAATGTGGAAGAGATGAAGAAATCCTTAAATATCAATAACTAAACAATAGGCAAGACCACAAATTCAAAGGAGACAAATTATTGTTTTGCTTTCAATTGTTTTTGTGTGTGTGTGTTGTTCTTACTCTCTGTTTATATGTTTCTCAATATTCTTGTACATTTATATAATTCTGTTTTCTGTGTGAGAAAACAATGATTTTTGATGTTGTTTGACCATCCTGGTTCCATTCTGTTCTATTTGAGCCAGTTTAGATTATATATCGGTGCAGTTCCTCATGTAAACCTGTAGATGGAAACACTGCACTGCTGTGCCGGTGTTGTTGTGTGTAGTGTGAAGCAGCAGAAGCAGCAGAAGCAGCATCCGCTAAGATGTCTGCACCGAAAACAATCCCAAAAGATGCTCAGGTAACTTCCAGACATCTATCTCAGTAAACTGTTTGGTTTGACTGAACTAAGCAGTTTCTGTCATATTAGCTGTTGTTCTGAACTGCAGCTAAAATGAACGGAGACTCTGTTTAACTTGTTAGCTTAGCTGTTAGCCGCTAGCTTTTTAGCACCGCGCTGTTTTCTATCGTAGAAATAAAAACAAACATTTGAGTTGATTCTATTGTTATTTGTTGATTTAAGCTAAGCATAAAGCACATTTACAGAAGATGAAATTTATACTTATACATTCTATTTGTGTTTTTTGCTGAAGCTTTGAAGCTAACTGCAGAGGCTTAAAACGGAGAGGTGTTGTGGTGAATTTGGTCAACTGGTTATGATGCTCAATCAGCCGTTAATCAGTCCAGCTGGTTTACTGTTAGCTAAATGTTTAAATAATTACAATAAAACAAATATCAGTTTTAATAACAGAAGTAGATTATCATCTTTTATTATATGATGTTAAAACAGATGCTAATTAACCACGTTTATTATTATTTCAGTATTGCCTCCATAAAGTCGTCCTCTCAAAAATGAGGACGGCCATACAATGAAATGCAATAATCATTTATTTCAATGAAACATTTAAGAACTTTTGCTTCTTCATAAATCTAATTGATTGCATCTTTTCATATGTAAATGAAGTTATGAGTATCATGTCACTCATCTGGTAAAATAAATGTTGCATCATCAGAATAAACCAAAACTTGAGATTAAAATCCTACATAGTTCTTATTTTATTCCTCATATTATTATTATTATTATGAACCTGAAAATTAATTAATTGTCATGACTGTCGGAAAGGAGCAGATTATGGCTTTAATGTAATGGTCTAATTCAATGGTCTAAGCAGCTACCAGCAGATTTAAAACACTGCCTAAAGGAGAGATCAGAGAACTCTGGTACAGGAACATTAAAAACTTTATTTGAAATATGTTCCTGTCTGATTGATGCAGAAAGAGTTCAGAGTATTTTCCAAGCCTTTCCAGAACCATCAGACCCATCAGAACCAGGCTGGTACTGATGAATCCGCTCGGTGTTTTCCAGGTGATGATCCAGATCCTGAAGGACATGGGCGTGACGGAGTACGAGCCTCGAGTCATCAACCAGATGCTGGAGTTCACCTACAGTAAGTCACTGAAAAAGAAGGTTCAGATCAGGGGACCTCTGACCTGTTCAGGGTGCTCTCAGGTTTACCTCTAGCAGGTAAACCTGAGAGGTTTACCTCTCAGGTTTACGTATCCTGACAGACCCCTGCTGTCTTCAGGATACGTGACGACGATCATCGAAGACGCCAAGATCTACGCGTCTCATGCCAAGAAGTCTGCGGTGGACGCCGACGACATCAAGCTGGCCATCCAGTGCCGGATGGACCAGTCTTTCACCTCGCCGCCACCGCGAGATGTAAGTCCCGACCCCTGTGGCCCAGGGCCCAGTTGTGGTTCTGGTTCTGGTGACCATGCTGTGCTCTGTGTCCAGTTCCTGCTGGAGGCGGCGCGGCAGAAGAACCAGACGCCGCTGCCGCTCATCAAGCCCTACACTGGCCCGCGCCTGCCGCCCGACCGCTACTGCCTCACCGCGCCCAACTACCGCCTCAAGTCCATCCAGAAGAAGGTCTGCTCCTCTTCCTCACCCCCACCTGCCCCCACTCTGATGACCTCTGACCTCTCTCCTCTCCTCCTCTGCAGGTGTCGTCATCCGCCGGCCGGATATCGGTGCCTCGCCTTAGCGTCGGCGCTGTCTCCAGCAGACCCACTACGCCCACACTGGGTGAGTCCAGGAGAGGAATCAGTAGAACCAGTGTTGCCTGTACACAGCCTGACCTCTGACCCCTCTGTCTGGTCCTCAGGAACCCCTTCAGTCCAGTCAGTCTCCTCTAAGGTTGGAACCCCGGTGTCTCTGACGGGTCAGAGGTTCACGGTCCAAATCCCTCCGCCCTCCCAGACGGCCACCACCAAAACCAGTAAGACCTTCTCCCTCCCAGTGGGTCGAGCCCAGAGCGACCAGTTCAGGTTCCAGTCCAGGTTCTGTCCCAGGGCAGTTCCTCAGGTTCCTGAAAGGTTCCAGCTTTCTTCTTCTGTGGTATTGGTCAGACAGAGCATTGTACTGGTCCCAGTCTGAGCCTGGTTCTTGACCCAACCAGAAGCAGGCTGATGGTTTCTGTGGGAGGTGATGAGTCCTCCCAGTAAGTGACTGTTTTCCCGCCATCCGGGTCAGAACCATCAGAACTTTAGAAATATGAACATCAGGTTTGAATATTCAGGAACAGAAACATCAGAGTTCTGACGGCCATCTTGGTTCCTTCTACTTTAATGTTCAGTAGTTCACTAGCATTAGTTAGTTAGCTACATTTAGCTAATAGCTCTACTAGCACATGTTGGCTGTTGGAAGCTAATGTAACATTAGCTTCAGTTCTACCTTTGGTTCTGGTTTTGATTCCGGCTCATTGGATCCAGTCAGCCAGAGGTTGTGGGTTTGAGTTCTGATCTGAGTTCTGCTGAGAGAAAGACTCCGGCTGATGAAGTCTCCACTCAGCTGACTTTTTACCCTCTCCACACTGCCAGAACTATTTGGATCTCAGCTGAGATCAACAGGAAATGGGACCTGCTGCCTTCCTGTCACTGTTTAGTCATCAGACACCAGAGGGCGCCATAAGCAAACTAAATACATTTAAGACATGTCATGAGTCAGGAACAAATCCTTCTTTTTAATTAAATAAAAATAATTAATGAAACATTCTGTATGAAGAATAAATAACTTCACATTCATAGAAAATATGAAACTAGCTTACATGCTGCTGTTAGCATGCTAATATGATCTAGTGAGCCAAAGTACAGCTGTTTGCTAGTTGTATTTCAGAGAACTTGATGCTTCCACAGACTTATTTTTCATAAAGTAATAAATGTGTAATTCGTCTCCTCATGTCCTGTGTGAGTGAAAAATTTATCAGAAAGATTTCAATTACAGAATAAAATCAGAAATGGTTTCTAAACTTTCCAATAAAGCCAGAATATAACAGAAACCAGATCATTTCCATAAAGTCGTTCTGTAGTTTCCATCAGCTGACCTGTGGCAGCAGAGTAATGGCAGTTCGTCTGTGTCTCCTTAGCAACAGCGGCGTCGCCGGCTGTGTCCAATGTCCTGATCAACCCGTCTCTGATCGGCTCCAAGAACATCCTGATCACCACCAACATGGTAGCTCAGAACGCCGGCGGAGACGGTCTGAAGAGGAAACTTGAAGACGACGACGACTACGACACTTTATGACCACAGCTGGACTCAGACGTAGATGCTGGTTTCTAGAAGCTGAACCAGGACAACTTCTGCTTGCATTTTCAATAAATTAAATAAAACCTGAAACCAAACGTGAACAGATCACTTTGATAACCAGAAGTTACTGAGTTCAGATCAGAGATGATTTACTGATAACAGAGGATCATTAGGCGGTCCTGAGACTCATAAAGTTATGGATCCATAATGTATCAGAATGAACCCATCAGTAACGGTCCGATTAGTAGAACCTGGCCCATGTTAACAAATGAGTGAAGGAGAGTTGAATGTTTAACTGGAGCAGAGAAGAAGTAATCATCTCTGCTTGGTTTCATTGTCCAAATGGTATGGAAATATCAAATATCAATAAATATTGGGTATAATGGCAATAATATTTGATATCGGCCCAGATTTACATTCCCGTGTATTAGAAATGGAAATCTGAACCGATATGCAATATTTTTTACCTCTATTCTTAAAGTGTTTTTTTTTTAACTGTTTCCTGTTGGATGCTATGAGATGCTCCACTCAGAGTGGAGTTTGGGTCAGAGGGACAGAACTACAGTAAAAATGCCGGTGCTGAATTAACACCCACAGTATTAATTTTAACACCAACAAAGTGTGTATAT
>NW_006800429.1:353217-360798 GCF_000485575.1 Poecilia formosa
AAAGGAACTCAGTGTTTCGACAGTTTCCCACTTTTATGAAAGTTTGTTCCAGGTCTGTGGTGCATAGAAGCTGAATGCTTCTTCTCCATGTTTGGCTCTGGTTCTGGTGCAGAGCAGAACCAGATCCAGCAGCAGCAGCAGATCTTTAATCCGTTCAGTGATTTCTAAACCTCCAGCAGTATTTAAAGTCTCTTCTCTCAGTGAAGGACTGTAGAACTGGGTGATGTACTCTATCTTCCTGGTTTTAGTCAGAACTCCAGCAGCAGTGTTCTGGATCAGCTGCAGCTGGACTATTGATTTGTTAGACCTGTAAAGACGCTGCTGCAGTAATCAATGCCACTGCAGAGAAACGCCTGGATGAGTTTCTCTGGTACTGAGACATCAGTCCTCTGATCCTGGAAATGTTCTTCAGCTGATAGAAGGCTGACTTTGGAACCGGCTTTATGTGGCTCTGAATATTCAGGTCAGAGGTTATCTTGATCTCTAGTTTCTAGCTGAAACAACTGAAGCTGCTGATGACTCTAGATATATAGCTCTAGATCAGGGATCACCAACTCCAGTCCTCAAGGGCTACCACCCTGCAACTTTTAGATTCACCTCTGCTCCAAAATGTCTGAATTCCCTCACCAGCATTCATTCCTCTCTGCAATAGGCTGGAAACGAGCAGTTTATTTGATCCAGGTGTGTTTGAGCAGAGACGCATCTAAAAGTTACAGGATGGTAGCCCTCGAGGACTGGAGTTGGTGACCCCTGCTCTAGATCTATAAGTCTAGATTGTTCCTCTTTAGGTTCAAAGATAACTTCAGTTTCTGTTCAGATAGTGGGTTTTGGCACAGCCAATTGGTGACATCAAAAGGTAGAGTTGCGAATCATCTGCGTTGTCATGGTAACTGGTCGTATTTCCTATTGTAACCTGAGCCAGTGGGAACATATAGATATAGAATCAGAGGGGTCTTAGGATTTAACCTTGGGGAAACCCAAATGTGACCTCTGACCTCTTTGATGAGAAGTGTACTATTGAAACAAAGAAATCCCAGTTCTTTATGTCAGACTGGAACCAGTCCAGTGCTGAACCGGAGAGTCAGACCCAACTCTCCAGTCGGTTCAGTGGTGAGTCCTGAATGACACCAACAGGTATTTGGCTAGCACCGCTAATCCACCTCATCTGCTTTTGCCACTGCTCTGTAAATCTGTCCAGCTGTATTGTTGGAGAGCCGGAGAGAGAGATGAGGGAGTCAGAGATCTGATGTTATGATGGATGGAAGAGATTCAACTTCCTGCTCCTTCTTTACTCTCTTATCCATGAAGCCTCCTTTTGAACTCCTCTGAGATTTGGGGTCTTAGTTCAAGTATTATTGGAGCTTTTTACATAATAAAAAAAAAAAAA
The DNA here is from genome assembly GCF_000485575.1 of Poecilia formosa. Taxonomy (NCBI): domain Eukaryota; kingdom Metazoa; phylum Chordata; class Actinopteri; order Cyprinodontiformes; family Poeciliidae; genus Poecilia; species Poecilia formosa. Next base: position 354,605 of record NW_006800429.1, read on the forward strand.
ATCATAACCTTTATTTAACCAGGTTTATCCCACTGAGATCAAAATATCTCTTACAGGAAAGGACTGGCCTTGACTGGCAGCATACAGAGAAAAACAAAACCAAAAAACACTTGGTTACAACACAGAGCCACAGCAAATGTAAACTTACAATAAAACATATGCAGTATGTGACTGTATCATCTGCATAGAAATGAATTGGTGCATTTGAAATATCCTTTCCAAAATCGTTAATATAAAAGATAAATAAAAAGGGACCCAGTACATAACCTTGTGGGTCCCCTTTGTGAATAAAATGAACTTCAGAACAAAAACCTTCAAACAGATCACTCTGGTTCTAATACTATTCATTGTACGAGTAGAAAACCCAGCTGCTGTCAGATGGTCAAGTAGAATGAAGTGATCCAAAGTGAAATCTAGAGAAATCTACAAACGGTGAAAGACAACACTGATTTCATCCAGACCTTTAGAAACTTTCATGCTGCAGGTCTACTGTTGCGTTTTTGTTGTTGTTGTTTTTTTTTTTTGTTTTTGTTTTTTTTTAACAAAATCCTGATTGGCAAATCAAAGAATGAAATTAGAGCCAGATTTTCTTTTACTTGTTCACTGATAATGGACTTGTGTAGGCACAGATCATTTAAAAATTGCTGTAATTGTTAAAAACTGTTTGTTCTCCTTCTTTAAAAGGGGGGATAAAGACAGATTTCCAAAGTTTGGGAATTACATTGATTAACAAACTGATTAAAAATGCGAAACAATGTCAGTTTTAAAAACATGTGTTCTAATTTATCTGGCCCTGCTTTCTTTGGAAGGATCAAGTTTCTTTAAAACTTTAGCTACCTCTGCAACAACAATTTAACTGAAACCAGTTAAATAACCCAAGTCAGTTCTACATTGCCAGAGAGAGAAATCCTCTCCCAGTCAAAATAATGAAGATCCTGTAAATGAGATCGTTCAACAAGCATATTCAAGCTGCGCTTTTCTACAAGCTGTAAAAAGTGGGCTGTGAGAGGGGAAGACATACAGCAAAGGTCATCAGACTGGGACTCAAACTCAAGCCAGCTGCTTCATGCATGACTCTCAGGCGTTACCATGGTGCCACCGCCGTGCCCCAAGTCCAGCTCTTAGGCTCCTGACGCCTCCCTGCTGGAAAAACAATACCTTGTCGGCATGTTTACGTATCATAACTGTCCAAAAGTAAAAAACCAATAAAGTAGGATCATAAATCTTTGTGAAATTCCATAACCAGATGGAGCATTTCCATTCCTGGACTGTGAGCCTTGTGGAGACACATTGGCCCTTGAAGTGTCGTCTTGTTGTTGGAAAAGGCGTGGGCTTTAATCTGTCACAGTGTTGTTCTCTGTTTCGTTGAACCATCTCATCGACTATCTGCAGGAAGCTTCTAACCTGCTCCCGGTTTCTACTCTGGGTGTTGTCGAACACACAGTACCTCCCACTGCACCGTTCAATCAATTCAGAAGCTTCTCTGCTGGCCCTGATCTTCTCCTCCAAGCGCTCACCTCCCAAACCATCTCCATGAGTAAAAAGCACCATGGTAGACCTTAAAGCATCACGGCCAAACATGGATGGGAAATACTGAAGAAATCTACAATCTTCTTTAGAAAGTTTACCAATCTTTACCACTTTGACCAAGGCATGGATATGTTTCATTACCCAGCATGCATTAGCGTCAAGATGAACAGTCCAGCCTGGAGGTTCTGGTCTGCGTTGATGTTCGTTCACTCAGGTTCCTCTGAGAAAACCTCTGCGGTCCAGTCAAAGTCCTTCATCCTTCAGCAGCAGAAAACCAGACAGAGCAGCCTGAAGGTTCCTGAAGGAACTAAAACCTTCTGCTACAACAACCAGTTTCTGCCCACATGGGGATTTTTCCTACCTCAACTGGCAACCAGTCATTTCATTGTTGAACTCTGCTGTAACCAAGTGTAATAGATAACATTTTTTTATCTATTGTTTATTCATAAAATCATTAACAAGCAAAAGTGATTCATTTTTGAAAGTTGTTGTGAACATCACAGTGATAATAAGCTGAACTCTAAACCTGCAGCAGTTCACTGAAGCCAACAGAACCAGAACCTTTTCTGCTTCAGACCTGCAGGAGAAATACTGCCGACTTCAACAGAAACTTTTCTGACCAGCAGAAGCTCCTCTCACTGATAGCAGAATGGTCAACAGATTATCGGTGATTTTCCAACAGTTTTAATGTCATGTTGATGCACTGAATCCAAAAATCCCTTTATTTTTGTTCAATCAGGTGAACTTTGTGAACTAAGCTCCACATTAGTTTGTTATGCTGGATGACATCATGACGGCTGGTTGGACTCTGCAGAGACGTCCTGCTGCTGAGCAAAGAGCCGCTAAAGAAACGGAAGTTCATGCCCTAAATTTTACTCAATGAAGACGTGATGTTCAATTTACATGTAGCTACTTACCCTGACCAGTGTTTATGACTCATTTTACAGAAATCCAAGTTTGCATCATTTCATTAATACACTCTGTTAAACTACTTTTTTTTCTTCCTAAAACCTTTTTTTGGATGAGAAATATTAACAGAAATGAACTGATGGCATCACAAAAATGTCATCAATTTAGTCAGAAGATCGGATTTTTATTCTAATCAGATTAGAATAAATCCCTGAGTAAAATGGATATGGTTGTTTGATTTAATGGTGCAAAATAATCCTAATTCAGTTGAAAAAAAAAACATAGAAAACTTCCAAAAAATATGTTTTAACCCAGTGTTATAATGAATCCGAAGAACCATGAAAATGTTTCACTTTGACCCATCAGACGCTCCAGAACCAAACCCAGAATTCACTCCTGCAGACAGATAATCTCAGGTCTCTTATCATTATCTGGGTTTTCATTCTGTCTCTTCATGTTTCCAGATTCTTCCTGCTGCTCACTGAGTCCAGATTCAAGCAGATTCAGATGAGCTAAATATTAAATATTATTAAATATTAAAACATAAATATCAGAACGTTTCCTGTAAAATGTAAATTTGTAACTTAAAATGGAAAAGCTCAGCAGAAAGTCTGGTGAAAAACTTCAGGAAAATAAAATGACATGATAAACTGTGATAAACTTCAGAAAAATCAAACTTCCTGTGAAACCTTGAGGAATCATCCAGCTGCTCTCGGTTCCTCTGCAGAAGTTTTTCTAAGTTTCTATTAAACTTTTTATCCTCAGAGAATCTCCTCCATTAGAGCTGCTGTCAATATTTACTGCTTTAATAATTAATGCTGCTAAATGAGCCGCCGGGGGAGGAAAGAGCGCTCATCATCATCATCATCATCACACCCAGAGGATTACATCACTCAACAAACTGTCTCTATGGCAACCACTCAGTTACTTCTGATGACTTTAATGTGAGACTCTTCAAGATTAAAAACAACTTTTATTAATCTGCAGTAACTAATGGATGTGAGGCAGAGACTGGTCGGAACCAGAACCTTTAGTCAGAACCAGTACCTTTAACTGGGTCGGAACCAGAACCCGTGATTTAAAACACAAACACATGTAGACCAGCAGAGGTTCTGGTCCACCGCGTCAAAACCAGAACCACTTTAATGCTTCCTGGATAAAATGTTCAGCATTAGGGAGAATCCAGAACCTGAACAGAACGGTCTGATTCTGGTCTGAATGATCAGAACCAGATGGTTCTAAAGGTTCTAGCAGTGAACCAGAATCTCCTCAGCCCGTCATGGATCAGCAGAGATGAAGGATGAACCGTTTTAGATGGAGAAACGTTCTGCTGGAACTCTGGTAGCTAAAGACACAATAAAATGATAGACGCCTCCTGGATCGCTCTGGTCTACTGTTGCTGAGAGACATACGGCAGCCATCTTGGAGCGGTTGACTGCTCCAAGATGCTGCCGTATTTCCTGCACCCTAGCAGCCAACACAAGGTCTACTCATTTATTATGTCTTTGGCTAAATGTAGCTGAACTGACATCAAGCTAGCAGACAGACAGAAGCAATCGAGCTGATCAGATCAGATCCAATGGAAGAAAAACGACTCATCAAGAACAAAATGTGAAGATTCTGGTTCTGTTCATTAAAACTCTGAAACCAGAGACACATCACTGATCCTGCCAGCCTTCTTCCTCCACCTTTATCATCATCATCATCATCATCATCATCATTGTCATCGTCACCATCATCATCATCATCAACATTATCATCAATCATCACCATCATCATCATCATCCGTCACTCAGGCTTCACCAAGAGGTCAAAGGTCAGAATACTTTCAGTTGACTATAGTACAATGTTAACCCAATAAATCGGTCCCAAACATTCTGATTATCTTCAGTCTGAACTCAGTGACTGTTACCATGGAAGTGCCACAGGGCTGTGTGTTCGGTCCACTTCTCTATGTCACTCTGTGGCCCAGCAGCTTCAGGATCTGCTGTCCTGCAGGGGTGAGATGAACACCTGATCCAACACAGATCTGGAGGGTTGTAGATCCCTGATCTACATCCTGTGGATCCAGTAAGCTGGAGCTGGATGGGTTCACCGCCAATGTTCACTGATGATGTCCAACTGCCTGGTGATGAGTCCATAACAAACTCTCCCTGAACTTTAAACCCTGAAGAGCTGTAATCTGACAGAGGAGAAGGACACTCTCCAAAGATCCTCCTCCAGGATGAAGCATCAAAGATCCAGGAGCAGGAAAAGCTCTGGAGATGAAATACAGAGAAACCCAGAGTCCATGAGAAAGACCAGCAGGAGCCGTCATGGGAGGACAGATTCAGGAAGTGGATGGTGTTGACGAGTCCTACCAATGGACTCAAGGCTGGCACAAAGAAAGAGGTCAGGAACAGGATCTCAGACCAGTGGAGGTCAGGGTCCACCACACCGGAACAGAACCAAGATGGAGGCTGTGCAAAGACTGAAACCGGCCAACAGGTAGCAGCTGTTTGGAGCTGGTTGGTAAAGCCAACATGAAGCACCATAGCCTGGAGGTGGGAACAGTCTAATGTCTGATCAGATTCATTAACTCTGGGACTGAAGAGTCTGACATGCTGCTGACTTTCCAGTTCCAGACCAATAAACATGATGACCAACCAACTGGGTGGACAAAACAGAAAAGATCTTCAGGGATCTGGAAAAAAAACCATCAACCTTTAGAGGACAAACCAATGAAAACCTCAGGGACCATCGTGAGGAAGAGGACAGCTGCGGTCCTTTGTTTTTATTCATTCAGTGAATCGTGTTGAATATGAATCAGCAGGTCTGACCTACATGAGCATCATCATGAAAACATTTCCTGTTATAGTGAAACTTTGCATGCAAACTTTTGTTTGTCAACAGAACACAGTACTGAATCAGTAATGAAGTGTTGATGACGTTCTGCTGCTCAGTGGTCATGTGATGTTTACAGCCCTCAGCTGGTGGCAGCAGAGAGAGGACGAGATAAAAGCTGATGACAGGAAGTGGATCTGCCAGTCTGGCCGGTCTGATGCTGGGGGGTTGTAGTGGCAGTGACCTCTGTGACCTCTGTGGCCCTGCTGGGTCTGTCATGATGCTGTGATGCTGAGCAGGAGGAGTGCGCTGAACGTGACGGTGACAGGGCCTCACCAGGGGGTCCTGGGCCTGGTGCTGTTCACCATCGTCACCACGCTGCCATGCTGCGTGTTCCTCTTCATCAACCTCACCATGCTGTACACGCTGCGCAGCCGGCCGCTGTTCAGAGAGGCGTCCCGCTACGTGCTGCTGTTCAACCTGCTGCTGGTGGACACCGTGCAGCTGTTCCAGAGCCAGTCAATGTTCCTGCTGTCCGCGGTCAGCCTCACGATGCTGTACCCTGTGTGCGCCGCGCTCATTGCCTTCAGCAGCCTGGCCCAATGCGTGTCCATGGTCACGCTGGTCAGCATGTGCCTGGAGCGGTACGTGGCGGTGTGCTACCCCCTCAGGCACAGCGCCATCGTTACCCTGAGGAACACCGGCGCCGCCATCAGCGTAATCTGGGCCGTCAGCTCCTCACACGTGATCGTCCAGCTCAGCCTGATGTTGTCCCGCTTCTCGGTAGCTGACCTGGGGGTCATGCAGATGGTGTACTACTGCGGGAAGGAGAGCGCCTTCATCGATCCCGTGTCTGACCAATACGACAGAGCCTTCACCTACTTCCTGTTCCTGCTGGGGGCGGCCACCGCCCCCTTCGCCTATCCCGGCAT
>NW_006800429.1:361761-362993 GCF_000485575.1 Poecilia formosa
AGGTTAAAATCTCATTAAGTTTAAATCTGTTTTTGATTCATAATAACTGGAACATTGGTTCATTTTGGTTATATTCCAACTCTCAGCTATGTTTCTTTATTAAGCCACTGTAACTGTTTAGTTTTGTGTTTTTATTATATAAAGCAGTTTTTCATGCTGCTTTGCTCAAAGGTCAGAGGGCAGCTGGAGGTTAGCAAACTGATCTTGAGTTTGATGAATAAAATTCTTCTGCAGGATTTTAACAAGTTCATGAATAAAATCTCGTTTTAATGACTTGATAACTCAGAGTAAAGAGCATCAGTCATTTTCTCTGGTTTTCATCTTCATCGTTCTGCTCCTCATCACATTTCACTGCTCAGCTCAGAAAACCACAGAGACGTTGCTTTCATATGTTTTATGGATTTTATAAAACCCTACTTCAAATGTTTGGTGATCTTATTCTCATAATTATCTTAATAATAAGGATAAGAAAACCTGCCCAGAGGCGGCCCCAGCCTGTTTGATGCCCTGGGCGAACCACCCCACCGACGGCCCCTGACAATCTTCAACGTTCATCCAGTTTATGAACATTTTTTACTCAGTTATGCCTTTGATATTATATTTTGAAATAATATTAAATTAACCTGAGGACTTTAACATTTTTTATGATAATATTCAAGTTTTTACGTCAGCAGATGAATAAACATGTTGATGGTCAGATTTTGTCTCTTAACCCTGGAGGGGAAACCAGGCAGTCGGCCCACTGGCTGCCCAACAGAGTTATTTATCTGACAGCCTAACTTTGTTTATTCAGAGGGAGCAGCAGGAAAATCAGGAGGCTTTATTAAATCTACAGAAAAAAATATATAAAGAAAGTCACCAGAAGATGTTGAGTTGTTAAGTTAAGTTGAAGTGAGACTGTAATAAGAAAAATAAAAAATTTAAATTAAGGGAGTTTGAGATGTAAAAGTTAGTTCATCAGCAGTGACGCTGTACAGGGAAGCTGAAGTGAGTAAAGATTTTTTATAAAAATGTTTTTCACAGACATAAAATCACAAAACACTGTATAATAAAAATCAACCTGGTTGAGGGTAAAGTCTGTCCTCTTGATGGATTTTCTGTTTCTAACCACCAGATGTCACATATTTACACGTGACAGACTGAATTTATCTGAGCTGAGATGAAACTGAAACTATTCAGCATCAGAACATCAGCAGGAACAAAAACACATACCAAACACCGACATGATGGAT
>NW_006800429.1:363124-366839 GCF_000485575.1 Poecilia formosa
TAAAAGAGTCACCAAACTTTATCATCAGTAATTTTCTAAATCCAGTCTGTTGCTGCTCATTTCCTGATCAACTTTGACTTCCTATTTATATCAGTGGATATTTTGTGTTTCGTTTCTATCCGTCCATCTTCCGCTTGTCCAGAGTCAGCAGCTTCAGTAAAGAGGCCCAGACGTCCCTCTCCCCAGTCGAACCCAGCAGAATAACATCGTCCCTCCAGTGTGTCCTGGTCTTCCTCTGGCTCTCCTCCCAGTAGGACCTGAACTCTTCACCAGCGAGTCTCCATCCTAACCAGATGCTGATCCAGCTCAACTGGCTCCTCTCAGTGTAAAGGAGCAGTGGCTCTACTCTGAGCCCCTCCTGGATGACTGAGCTTCTCTCTCTAAGAGAGAGTTTAGACACCCTGCAAAGAAAACTCATTTCAGCTGCTTGTATCCGTGACCTTGTCCTTTTGTTCATGACCCAAAGCTCATGACCATAGATGAGGGTGGGTACGTAAATCAACAGGTAAATTGTGGGCTTCACTTTTTGGCTCAGCTCTCTCTTCACCAGGACAGACCGGCACAGCGCCCGCTTCACTGCAGACCGTGGATCTGAATCCATAGAGTGTTTCTCTGTCATGTTTCTTCAGGTCAATGAAGGTTCTTCTCCACTGACCTCTGGTCCAGGTCTGAGAAAATTTAATCAGGAAGCTTTTTGGAGTCCTTGAAAGTGAAAAAAATTTCTTGGTCACTATTGTGACCGGTGAGGTTACATGGGCTAATTTAGAAATATTTGCGATAAATTGCATGTATGACAAAGTTCAACATTTTGTTCCTCACCTTATAGATCATAAAGTATAATTTGACATCAATTAAAGCTGAGGCAGCTGTTTAGTAAAAGTAAGAAAGTTAGCATCACTTAAACTCAATGTTTTTCATAATTTTTGCCAAAAAACGTTCAATAATTAGCATCAGTGTAAAAAAGTGTTGGAATTTGTTGATTTTGTGTGAATTTACACAAAAGATCCTCAAAAACTGGAGGGATTAACTGATGTAATCTGGCAGTAAGTAGATAAAAACCGCCTTGATTTGATCAATAAAGTAATATTAAAGCACACTGTTATTTTGACGGCTCTATTTATGTGTTCCTCTAGTCTAAAAACAATGGCAGGCTGGATTTGGCCCCCAGCCCTTGAGTTTAACACATGTGATGTGTTGGAACCTGCACATAATCATGGACACAGTGTGGACCATATTATTTCTAAAGTCTCGATTATATCTAAAATTGTAGTGCTTTGTAGTGCATTTCCAGATCATTTGGGGTATTTTTTGACAGTTTTCTCCCTGCTTAAATAGAAACTATACCCAACCCAGATAGCACAATATGGGTGAAACAACATTGAAACAATGTCAGGCAGAGACATTGAATCTACGTTGAAGCCAGTTACGTTGAAACGGAATTGAAATTGGTTGTTGACTTGTATGTTGAATAAACGATAGGGTTTCAACCATATCTGACACTATATCAACGTTGATTCAACCATCATTTGAATGTGGATTTGCATGCATATTTGTGTTTAATTTACATTGAATCAATCCCTAAGGTCTGCATCTGCATGAGTTCACCACCAATGTTTACTGATGATGTCCAACTGCCTGGTGATGAATTCATAAGAAACCCTCTCTGAACATTAAAACCCTGAGCTGTAGTCTGACAGAGGAGAGGGAGAATCTCCAAAGATCCTCCTCCATGATAAAGCATCAAAGATCCAGGAGCAGGAAAAGCTCTGGATGAACTACAGAGAAACCCAGAGTCCATGAGAAAGACCAAAACAAGCCATTATGGGAAGATAAAACTCAGGAAGTGGATAATGTTGACGATTTCTACCAATTGACTGAAGGCCGGCACAGAAGACGAGATCTTCTGTGATCTCAGGATCTCAGACCAGTGGAGGTCAGGGTCCACCACACCAGAACAGAACCAAGATGGAGGCTGAGCAAAGACTGAAACCGGCCAACAAGTAGCAGCTGTTTGGAGCTGGTTGGTAAAACCAACATGAAGCACCATAACCTGTAGGTGGGAACAGTCTAATGTCTGATCAGATTCATTAACTCTGGGACTGAAGAGTCTGACATCCTGCTGACTTTCCAGTTCCAGACCAATAAACATGATGACCAACCAACTGGGTGGACAAAACAGAAAAGATCCTCAGAGATCTGGAAGAGAACCATCAACCTTTACAGGACAGATCAATGAAAACCTCAGGGACCATCGTGAGGAAGAGGACAGCTGCGGTCCTTTGTTTTTATTCATTCAGTGAATCGTGTTGAATCAGCAGGTCTGACCTACATGAGCATCATCATGAAAACAGTTCCTGTTATAGTGAAACTTTGCATGTAAACTTTTGTTTGTCAACAGAACACAGTACTGAATCAGTAATGAAGTGTTGATGACGTTCTGCTGCTCAGTGGTCATGTGATGTTTACAGCCCTCAGCTGGTGGCAGCAGAGAGAGGATGAGATAAAAGCTGATGACAGGAAGTGGATCTGCCAGTGTGGCTGGTCTGATGCTGGGGGGTTGTAGTAGCAGTGACCTCTGTGACCTCTGTGGCCCTGCTGGGTCTGTCATGATGCTGTGATGCTGAGCAGTAGGAGTGTGCTGAACGTGACGGTGACTGGGCCTCACCAGGGGGTCCTGGGCCTGGTGATGTTCCCTATCATCACGCTGCCATGCTGCGTGTTCCTCTTCATCAACCTCACCATGCTGTACACGCTGCGCAGCCGGCCGCTGTTCAGAGAGGCGTCCCGCTACGTGCTGCTGTTCAACCTGCTGCTGGTGGACACCGTGCAGCTGTTCCAGAGCCAGTCCATGTTCCTGCTATCCGCGGTCAGCTTCACGATGCTGTACCCGGTGTGCGCTGCGCTCACCGCCTTCAGCAGCCTGGCCCACTGCGTGTCCGTGGTCACGCTGGTCAGCATGTGCCTGGAGCGGTACGTGGCGGTGTGCTACCCCCTCAGGCACAGCGCCATCGTTACCCTGAGGAACACCGGCGCCGCCATCGGCATAATCTGGGCCGTCAGCTCCTCCCACGTGATCGTCCAGCTCAGCCTGATGTTGTCCCGCTTCTCGGTAGCTGACCTGGGGGTCATGCAGATGGTGTACTACTGCGGGAAGGAGAGCGCCTTCATCGATCCCGTGTCTGACCAATACGACAGAGCCTTCACCTACTTCCTGTTCCTGCTGGGGGCGGCCACCGTCTCCTTCGCCTATGCCGGCATCATCGTGGCGGCGCGCTCTGCGTCCACGGACAAAGCGTCGGCATTGCGGGCGCGGCGCACGCTGCTGCTGCACCTGGTGCAGCTGGGCCTCAGCATGTCCTCCACCGTCTACAACTCGCTGCTGATCGTCATCACCAGCAGCCTGGAGCGCGTCCCGGCCGTCCGCCTGCAGGTCAGCCTCTACATGGCCGTCATCATCCTGCCCAAGTGCCTCAGCTCGCTCATCTACGGCCTCAGAGACCAGAACATCCGGCCCATCCTCATCATGAACCTCATCTGCCAGTGCAGAGGCTCCGCTCTCCACACCAGAACCAGAACCAAGAACAGAACCAGAGTCCAGCTCAGCTGAGACGTTCACGGGAAACTGGGAAAATAAAGACGATGATGGGAGGATATCAGAATGTTCAGCAAATAAACCTGGTACTGTTTTCACTGAACTGATGATTTATGGGAAATG
>NW_006800429.1:367141-369370 GCF_000485575.1 Poecilia formosa
GTTTTAGTGAACCTGTCTGCCTTAATGTTGTATATGAAATATCAGGATTGTTATGTTACCGTATTTAATAGGAAGGAAAACAGGTTTCCATCATCATCATCATCATCATCTTCATCATCATTAGGTTCAGGATGTTTAAATCAAACTGAATCATTTCCAGCTGTAGAGTGATTCCTCTCTGTAGATAAAACTGGAATCAGAGCAGAGTTCTGCAAACACTGAATTCCTTTAAAGTTTAAATTATCATGTTTAAATCTGTTTTTGATTCATAATAACTGGAACATTAGTTGGTTTTAGTTATATTCCAACTCTCTGCTATGTTTCTTTATTATGCTGCTGTAACTGTTTGTTTAATTTTGTGTTAGACCTGCTTCTACCAGGTCTGGTAGTAATTATACTGCCTTGCTCAAAGGTCAGAGGGCAGCTGGAGATTAGAAAACTGATCTGGTTTGAGTTTGGTGAATAAAACTATGTAATTGGATTTTAACCAAGTTCATCAATAAAATCAAAAAGTTAATAAAACTTTAAATTCATCAAAGTTTTAATGATTTTAGAATTCAGAGTAAAAAGAGTCGGTGTATCATTTTGTCTTGTTTTCATCTTCATCGTTCTGCTCCTCATCACATTTCACTGCTCAGTGCTGAAAAGCACAGAGAAACGTTGCTTTGTCTGCATTAAAAATTTAAATTTTACAATTTAGTTAAAAACTTATTTGTATTTTAGCTTTGTTTTTCAGACCCCATGCAGATTTATAGAGGACATATCATGCAAAAGCCACTTTTTTAACCCTTAAACATTTTTTGTGTACTTTGAGTGCCAAGGAGTGCAAAAAACAAAAAGTAAATTTATTGTTTGTCTTTCTAGTCTATGGGTTATATTTTCCAGTCTGTTAATTTTTCTCTATTGCCTATAATGTATTCTTGTCTATTATGTCACAACATTTGCTGTGGAACTGATAAAAAAGGTCATGATTTTCGGCTAATCGGTTTTGTGAGACCTCTTTTTTGCTTTCCTATCAGTAATTTTGTAGTCCAAGTTCAGTTATGTCAAAGGTGCAAGTAAACAAGTCAAAATCTTCTGTTCATGTGTGTTTTAATGCACATGGTTCCCTACATAACCCCCTGGCATCAGAGCATCTTTGATTAAATTTTATTTTTTTGGGAATGTACCCACATTAGTGCAGAAAATCCGTTTGCACAGAGCACTCAAAGAGAAATGTTTCAGCAACCTCTGCCAGCATCAAGAGAGATTTTTCAAAAATACTTAGTCTGAGAAGTAACTTGATTGTGGGTCAGTTCCTTCTCTCTACTGAAACACAGCAAAGCAGTCAGCTGCTGATGACACTAAAGTGACAAAAAAGCTTATATTAGAAATAAGGTTTGTAGGGGTGCACCAAGTTATTGGTGCCGATTTCCTTAGTTTTGGGAGGTTGGTGATCAACTGATACTTACAGTAATCCCATGTATTTTCTAGGGTAATAAAATGTTTTGGATATTACGGTCAGAAGCTGTTGGTATTTTACAATTTTTTACTGTGAAATTTACAGACTTTCTTTTACAGTGTACACATGAAGCCCATCTTATCCCCTAATCTTATCTTCTTCAGCAAAGGTTTAAAAATCAGTCTCTGTCCTCTTCTGCTGTGTGACTGACAGACCGACCCACCAGGTCAGGTCTGAACATTTGCAGTTAACAATAATCTGTTGCCAACTCAGTAATTTTCTTGCTCTACTTCAGTGCTTCTCAAGTCCTCAGGCCTCCCTGCTCTGCATGTTTTAAATGTGCCTGTATTTCACAACAATTGATCTAAATGATTACATTACCTCATCTGCAGGCATCAAGTGCTGCAGAAGCTTGTTAATCACCTATAGATTCAATCCAGGTGTGTGGCAGTAGGGAAACACCTAAAACATGCTGGGAAGGGGGGCCTGAGGACTGGAATTGAGAAGCACTGCTCTACTAAGTGACAGCTAGTTTTTGTCAATGTTCAACACTAGGTGGTTGGTTGAAGTGAGGGGAGGAAGGGGAGTTACTATAAAAATGAGAAAAATCCTTCATCCGACCTCCAAACTTAAAGAAAAATCTTTAAAAAAAATCACACATTGATTGATTAGCACAATCTGGCAAATTTTAGGGACCTTTTGAATTCTTGACCACAGAAGCATCCTTGGAAGAAATGAGAGTGCTCCTTCCTCCATTGTGTAATCATCCTATCTAGCCACATGATGAA
>NW_006800429.1:370242-381356 GCF_000485575.1 Poecilia formosa
TAAAAATGATGGACACGTCGAAATCTAGGGCCTCCATATGTGGGTTGTGCTTAGCCGCTGCGCCACCACAGCACACCCCCATGATGAAGCCACATTCATCTGAGTCAGCAAGATTTAGAAAATTCAACAAACTGTTCAATTTGAGCTCAATGTGTGTTTAAACCAATTTATATAAACTTTTAACAGTTTCCTCTAAAGGTAATTAATTGTGGCTCACCACCACACATTCACAATGACGTTTTAGTTCAGTTAAACCTGGTCTGAATTCATCTATGGGTAACTCCAAATCTAAATGAACCAATGAAGCCACCTCATCCATATAAAGTAATTTATATCGCTCTAAACTGTATTTGGCCACATGATGGAGCCAAATACCAAATTATCCTGGCCAACAACACGTCTAAACTTTGACACAGAATTATGTACAGATAATTCCAAGTTTAAATGAACCATTTAATCCACCGTATCTATGTAAAGTAATGTTTATTCGGCCTTAATACATTTTGCATACTGAGTATTTTTCAGTGTTTTCTGTCATTTTAGTTTCACACTTTATTGCATTAAATCATCTTCAAATACACCACCAACCTGTTTGTTCAAGAAAGTGGTGCAAGACACAATTTAGATGACTGTGAACAATGTAAGAACAGTAAAAATCAGTCTGGACATGGAGAGTGAAGTTGTGTTCAGCTGTGCCGAATCAGGGGAATGAGGAGCAGCTGTTAAAGGAAAATGCTGAGAGTTATTTATCTGAGACATGAAAACTCACAGTTGGAGAATGAAAATATTCACAGTAACAAGATGAAAAAGCTTGCAGTTGGTGAAGCTGAAGGTACAGCATGAAAATAAGGAAACTTTATTAAATCCAGCTCTGATAAGAAGAAAGTCACCAGAAGATATAGGGTTTAATTTAAAAAACTGTTAAAAAACTAATGGGAGTTGGAGTTATAAATGTTAGTTAATCCACAACAGGACAGTCTTGGTGCAGTTCTGCTATACAGGAATTGCTTGGAAGCAGAAAAGTTGCAGACGAGATGCACAACGCAGAATTACTTTAGATTTGGGTTGGGACTTTAACAAGAGATTCTGTAAATATAAAACTAACATTTTAAACTCCACCTGTAATTTTCTGTTTCGTCACCATACCATCACAAAAAATGGTGAAAATCATCCAGGAGATTTTTGGAGAGGACGCAGGAGATTACATTCTGGTATTATTCACTCATGGAGACGATCTGGTTGAGAAAGATGTCTCCATTGAAACAATAATCGATGGAAACGAGACCCTGAAGGAGTTTATTGATCAATGTAGTAAAAGATACCATGTGTTCAACGATAGAGCTAAAAAGTCAACTCAGGTCAGAGAGCTTCTCAAAAAGATCAACAAGATGGTTGAGAAAAATTGAGAAATTGCAACTGGAGCAGTTCTAGGAACCATGGCAAGTCCTGTAGAGGCTCCTATGACTGCATTAAAGAAGAAATTCTGCAGAATTCAGTGAAAATGGACGCTATCAACTCATCTGAAGGTTAGGGTTAGAGAAACACAGAAATAATAGATATATTAATATAATAGTTACAGAAATAATTCACTAAATCAAATTATCTGTATTTATTCACTGATGCTTTTAAACTTTTCCAAGAATTCTTCGTTTCCAGTGTGATGCAAGTTTCATTCAGCTTGTCTATATAATCATCACTGCTTACTGAACATGTGATTTTCTAGAGTGACTTGAGTTAGGGTCAACAGCTGACCCTAACCCCGGATCATTGGACACTAGGTCCGCTCCACCGCAGTAAGGTGGCGGTCATCCTGCAGAGCTGCTGCTTCTCCACATTGAGAGGAACCAGGTGGTTCGGATGGTGAGGTGGTCAGATCCCACCAGGAGGGGACCCAGAGGAAGACCAGGACAATGTTCCTCTGCTGGGAACGCATTGGATAGAAACCTCTAAACTGAACTAAACTGAGTGAGATGTCAGGTTCCTCCTCGTCAGCAAGGTTTTCTGCTCAGCAACCGCTCATCTGATTCAGGTGTGTTTGAAAGTTGCAGGACGGTGATTACAGCAATAATGAAGATGAAAGAAATGATTGATGGTTAGGTTTTATGATGGCACTGATACAATGTTGTACTGGGTGCTTGTTCATTCTATGTTCTTAATCAAAAAGTTTATTGTCTCATGTTTTAATCATGTAAAACACTTTGACCTGCCGTGTTGCTGAGACGTTTGGTACAATAAACTGGAATTGAATAAATGAAACTGCAGCTGCATAAGAGAAAACATGTTTTCTTTAGAAAAAAAAGAAAACTGAGAAAAACTGTCAAAATGTTACAATCCAGTTACCTTTCAATCACTTTATAGATCAGCTGTGACCAATCTGATATTCAATAAGATCAATAATCAAAGAGACACCAGTAGAGTGTTTAGAAAATGCGTTTACATGATGTCATAATCTTCCATGTTTGTTACTACTCGCCGTCCAATCAGACAGCGGGATTTTCCTCTGAACCTTTAGAGAGAATAACATCGTTTTAAACCCAAACATGTCGGATATTCCTGGTGTCAGCAGACCAGACGGTCACATGGTCACTGCTGAGGATGATGATGAAGGTGATGATGGTCAGCGGTGCAGCAGGTCCCACAGGCAGCAGCAGCACAGTGCAGCACAACATGCGGCCAGGTACGACCCGATGCCGCCCGGCTGCTGATTGGTCCGTGGATCCATCAGCAGAACTGTCGATGACATCATAAGTCTACCGTTGGTCTGTGACCAATCAGACTACAGTCTGCAGGTAAGGAAGTTACCTGTAGGCTTCGCTGGATGGGAGGCCTGGTGTTTGTTGCCATAGTAACCAGGGGCCCCCTCCTGTGCAGCGGGTCCTGGTTGGACGATGGTCTGAGGGAAAGTCTGGGAGAATGGAGAGGAGGTTGGGGGGTTGTTGGAAATTCAGATGTGAAACTTTAATCTCCTAATTTAACTCAATAATCTGCTTCAGGTCTGTTCTGGTCCAGAACCGGATCAGAACTAAACCAGTCAGTAACTTTTATTTATTAAGCAACTTTTATGGATAAAACGTCTCAAAGCGCTTCACAGGAAGAAGAGGTGCTGAACACACACACACACACACACACACACACACACACACACACACACACACACACACACACACACCCCCACACACACACACACACACACGCACAAGAAGTTTTTGGCTCCGTCTGCTGGTCATAATGTGAACAACAAGCTGATAGATTGTTTCTATTGTCTTTGTTGTAGTTTTTATATTTTTAAATTTGTTTCTAATGTTTTTAATCTAGTTTTTATGGATGTTCATGTATGAGAGCAACACATTGTTTCATAATTTCCTCTGGATTAATAAAGAACCAACCCAACTCAGCCTGGCCTGAATGGCGCCCCCTGCTGGTCAGTTCTTTTCTTTTCATCTTGTTCTGCTGTTCGTAGTAAATTACTTTTTTAATCTGAATGAGTTTTTACTTGGATAATAAACGTTAAATTAAAACTTATGAGTATTTCTGTAAAGTAAGATCAGTTGATCTCCTCAGATATTAAAACTTTTTGGCAAACAGATGGTTATTAACTGGGTGTTGATATAATGAATAACATTCTTGTAGTTTATTCTGAACTCATCACGTCACATCAGCAGCAGGTGAAACAGTGACATGATGTCTGACAGGAAGCTGCCGCAGTGCATTCTGGGTACCTGATAGGCGGAGCCGGGGAAGGCGGTGGGCGGGGAATAAAAAGCTGAGAGAAAATGACAAAAATAAATTTTAAAAAAACTGAAGCAGAAAAAAACAAAAACAAACCTTTAGAGATAAATGAGATTGTCTCATAAAGATGACAGATAAATAAAGTCAGTAATGTAAAAATCATGTGATAAATCTAAACTAATTTCTCATTTGTTTAGAATGAGAAATTACAATAATGACAGAAATATTATAGTAATGAAGTTGTGGCATCTCAGGAATAAAAGGTAAATAACAGTTCACTAAATTTTAAAATTGACTAAATGATTTCTGGCATTGTGATAAAAACAGAAACAAACCTGGAGGAAACATGGAGGGAGACGAATCGTCTGGGAAGAACGGACGATACGGAGGAGGATGATCACTCATCTGGACGGATGGATGGATCTCTGCAGAAAGCAGAAACATGTTTCTGCCATCTTAAATTATTAAATTTAATCATTTAAGATAAATAATTAGATTCATTTTAAATCTGACACATTATTTCCATCTCTGTGGACGGCTGAGACTCTCCAGGACATAAATCTGATGAGTCTGCTGCAGATTCCTCTGTAATAATCTCATTACCATCGCCATGACGACGGACTTCCCTCCAAATCAGTCAGTCTGACCTCTGACCTTTCACTAGGGAGTAAATGTTTGTCCCTGCAGACATGTGGACATGACTGTCCCCCAGCAGACACACAGTAAATGTCAGCTGCCTCCATACCAGCGCTCATCTAATAAACAGGTTGCCATGACAACCGCCACGCAGACACAAACAGCCGCCTGTCCCACACAGGAGCAGCTTGTTCCAGTTAAACCAGTCAGCTGCTGCTGGGAGAGCTGGACCATTGTTGCCATGGCAACAACCAGAACCAGTCTGATACCTAACCAGCATGCTAACCAGTTAGCTAGCTGCTAGTTACTACAGCAGGTAGTGATGATGTCATCCAGGTGATCTGGCTGTGATTGGTGGACAGGAACCGTCCCTCCATCCTACTGCTGCTCCGTCTTCACAAGAGGACAGAGACACCCAGCGCTGACGTCTCTGATGTTTCCAATGTCTCTCATGACTCCAACATCTTTAATGTCTTTAGTTTCCAACGTCTCTAACATTTTAAATGTTTCTAATGTCTTTTATATCTAACGTCTCCATGAAGCCTGAAGAAAACTGGACTTACCTGAAGATGAACGGCTCTGCTGTCCTAATCAGATGCTGACGACTGAGGAGACGGTCAGAGACACAAGGACAGGGTGAGGCCTGAGGACCACCCTCCTCATCATCATCATCTGCCTCCTCCTTACCCTCCTCGCCCCATTCCCCTCCTCTTCGTTTTCCTTGACTTAGCTGCTTTTTCACTTTTCCTCATTTTTTTTCCTCCTGTGAAGAAAGTCCAGTTTGCAGTTTGCTTATGAATCATATGCTGCAGCAATAAGAAGTAAAATCTGAGTATTTCCTCCTGACTGAAATCTTCCTGTTGACTCTACAAAGGAAAACAACCTTCAGGTTCGTCCTGACCTGCAGATAATATCACATAAATCTGCCTTTTCATAAATATCTCTATAATGTCTGCTGGACGTGTCATTTAGCCCAAACCTTTCCATCCCCACCAATCAGCATTAGCTTTCAGCTCTGTGATCCTGCTGCAAACCCAAAGACAAAACTACTAAATATGTAAACAAACAATGTTTAAACAGTTTTTTTTAATCTCTTTTATTCTGTAAAAGAAATATACAGTGTGTTTCCACTGTGTGTGTATATATAACTGCTTCTTTGTGTGCTTTGGAGTTTTTGTGCTGATTAATTATTTTGAGAAGCAATTAAAGCTAGTTAGCTCTTTAATTGCTACAAAATAAAGCTGTATTTCCTTCAGCCCGCTGGTTGCAATGTTGACACCTTGAGATGCTATGTGACCTAAATCCTGAACATCATGGCATGGACAGCATCCCAGTTTTCCATGTCTGGCATATAACCATTCATTTTAGCTTTTAAACTGGTTCTATTGATCCTGTGTCCAGACAGAGGGATAATCAACAGCCCAGCATCATGACCTGTTTGTTCTGAAGGTCCTGCAGCTTCCACTTCCTCTTCCTAACATGGCGCCTCCTCACCCTGACTCTCATACTAAGGAACCACAGAGCTCTGTTAAGTTAAAGCACATATTTTTCCTCCAACCAGTTCCAGAGGAATCACATCAAACCAGATGTTAGACTGGATTTAATTTCATTTATGTCATTTGTGAATGTTAGCTTCTCATTTTCAACAGTGAAGCTACAAAGGTTGAAAAGGTTATCATCAAGTCTCATCAACATCAATATTTCCACTACATAAGAGACAAAAAAAATAGTTTGATAAAGGAAAAGCCTCAGACTCTGAGCTCAAAGCAAGATGCCAGAGAGCATCAAACTATTTTTTTAAAATATTACACAATTTAATTTCACAAAATCATCACGGTAGAAGCCTTTTGTTTGTTAAATGCTTAATGAAACATATTTACCATGTTAAATGTTTGTTGTAAATTATGTATTCTCACAAAGAACAAGGTAATTAGTCCAAGTTTGTTGTTTATTGAACGTTCAGCGGCTGTGATGCGCCACAACAAAGGTAAACAAAGGTAAAACAACCTGAACGGGTGATCAACTCTAAACCACTCGGGCCTTTTTACTCTCCGTCTCTCTTTGTCGTTTAAGCCCACCCGTTGCCATGGCAACCGCCTGCGCGCCGAGCAGAGATTACGTTAAAAACATAACATTCAGTCCGTTACGATATTAGGTTTGCAGGCTTGATATTTATCTTGTGATAATTAATAAGCGCTCCCTGAACACAGCGGTGGTTAGTTGGTTGGTGGTTAGATTAGTTAATCTTAAACTCCTGCTCTGCTAGTTATTTTGGTAATGGGACCGAAACGCACAGATTTGTGTTTTGGTTGTTCCTTTCGGTGGTTCCTTGTAGAAACAATAATTACTGAGATTATTATTTTTGTTGGGTCATTAATTTGAACATGTTTTGTTGATTTAAAGTTTTTTCTTTTCATTTTTTGTTCTTTAATAAAGTTCTGAACGTTTTGATAAGGTGTCAGAGGAGGACGTGCCGGTCTCAGTGTCTTGGCGGCGTTCAGTTTGTCACCAACCGCTGAGATCGACTCAAAACCTTCCGCGATCGACGTATCATTGGACCCCTGCTCTAGTAAAGCACGAAGAGTTCAGAAACGATATGACATGGGGGAAAAGTTATTTATTAACTGATTAAGTCGTGTTTAGATTGTTCTTGAAAATCTAATCACTCACGGCTGGACAGTGAACCCATTGATTTTTTTTTACAGCAGACAGTCGCTCCCCCTTACTTGCCTACTTTCACCCCTGCTCACAAGCTAACAAACATTTCATCAGGACAGACAGAAAGTTAACTTACACTCTGGAACTGAAGCTTAGAGAAAAACTTAGTGACTCTTAATCAGTCTTTGTGCTGCTAATTCAGGTGTAACAGCAGCATCAGGTAAAAGGTTCATCCAGTTTGTTTTTTCCGTTTTGATTCAGGTAAATCAGCAGATAAAACGGTAAGAAGCAAATGGCAAAAATATTTCAATAGATTGTTTTACCAACCTGAAATCACCAACCAGTTGTTTCAGGTAGGTGAAACAACTGTTTACCAGTTATTCAGAGAACCGTTCAGGTAGGCGCAGTACCTGGACACTTCTCTGAGTAATGATGGATATTCGTGGTTCTTACTACACAGAACCACAAATAAAAATCCACTGTTTATTTAAAACAGTGGATTTCCTGCCTGTCGGTTAAGGAGGACATGGCTGGACCTTAAACGTGTCTCTTGTCCTCCACTGTGGCAGGAAATGGTTAAAGGTGGATCAGAACCAGAACCACGTGGTTTACAGGAAACAGATGGCTGCCTCTGCCGTTTCCAGGAAGCCGCTGACTCAGCCAATCAGCACAGCAGCATTTCAGCTTCTTTAACCCATTTCATCATGATCATGAAAAAAAAATAGATCAGATTTTATGATAATAAAAAATAAATTAAAATGTGATTAATATTTTTTGCATTTTTTTTTTCTCATTTTCCTTCCAACTTTCTGAGGCTCCCCACCACCTCCTGGAGGGCCTCCAAAGTGCTTTACATAATTAAAATAAAATAAAAATAAAAACAGCATGTGACATTGAGAAAGAGAAAGACATTTTGAAGGGAAAAAAACTGTCATTCAGTCTATTATTGACTTTATTTCCTGGAGTTCTTGTGTCGACCAGCAGGTGGAGCTACAGTCTGACTCAGCCATGAGTCTGCAGACAGAACAACCTGAGTTCATGCTGCAGCTGCTCACACACATAAACACACACACACACTGGGAGTTCCCTAATAAACTTTTTGTAACCTCTGATGTCATCTCAACACTGTGCTGTGATTGGTCCTCTGCAGATACCCCTAAAAAGCAGCGGACCATGAGGAAACATCCCACAGCAGCAGACAGCTGGGAAGGACTGAGGGACACACAGCAGGACTCTGTCTGCAGCGTCCAGCACAGTAAGTCACATTCTGTTCAGATTATCTTCAGGATTCAGAAGCTTTCTGTTTCATCAGAAAACAGCAGAAAGAGACCAGAAACACTCAGCTGGTCAGCTGGCAGCTGAAGCAGTTGCTGCAGCTGAAGCAGTTGCTGTAGCTGAAGTAGTTGCTGCAGCTGAAACAGTTGCTCCGGTTTCAATCAGGAACCGGAGCAAAGGTTGCTAATTCCTGATGCTGCAGGCAGTGAACTAATTATAACGATCAGCTGTAACCTGTCTGGTGATGTGATAACCAGAAGTCAGAGGTCACAGTGTCGGGTGGGATTGGACACCCTGAAGCAGTTTGTTATGTCATGTGACCCGGTTCAGGTCTCTGCAGATCCAGAACAAACTGCATCTAAATTTATCGTCAGTGAAACAAAACCTGAGTTTCACTTTGAGTCGGTGCCGGTTCCCTTCAGCCTGTTGACCCGGCAACTTCCTGGAAACTAGCCGAACAGAACCAGCTTTCCTGTAAACCTCTCTGGTTCCGATCCAGCCTGCCGGTTCTGATCTAGTCTGCTCCTCCATCTTTAACATTTGGAGGCTCTTTGGCCATTTCCATTTATCACAGAAATTATTCTGTTGTGGGGTTGCCCCCTTTCAGAAATAACAATAAGGGACGCCCACCATGACGTGTGGTTCTACTCTCATGTGGTGGGACGTCCACTGCAGTGATAGACATTATTTTATGGTGGTGTTTTTTGTTTTTAAAAAGTGATCCATAGAGCAATAGTTCATATATAGAGTACTACAAAATTGTACTCCAATCAGAGTAGCATACCTTAAACACGTTTAATTAAGCAAGTGTAAAACGTAAATTGGTCAACTGCTCAAGTACTGAGTAACTGATTTAATAAACAAAATGTATCCCCAGACAGCCAAAAATATAAAAGTTGTTTGATGGCTGGTTCTGGAACAAATTCACCACAAGGGCCAAGGCAGTCAGTGTTTTTTGAAACAAAAACAAAAAACGGAGCAATATTTCATCATTTGATATAATAAGCGATAAGTTAATATTTCCTGTGTTTTATTTAGGTAATTATTGTTACAATTAGTTTTGATATGTGTGTGATAGGCGTGTCTATCCGACATTTATAGAAATACACAACAAAACGCGTCCCGTATCAGTTCAATAAGGGACGCAACATTTAACAGCCAAATACGGAACGATTACGTATTTTACGGGACGGGTGGCAACCCTATTTTGTCGTTAATAAATTACAGATAAAATTAATCACTTTCTTAACTAATGCCGTTTGAAATTAATAAAATTAAAGTAAAATAGTTTTTGCATTTTTAAATACATTCGTGAGTATTGTAGCATTAGGACCCTCCATTATTTAGCTAGTTCTTTTGCTAGCTCTTTAGCTAGCTGTTAGCAATGAGCTCTGAAATCAGCTGAGGAAAATCACATTTTCAGCTGACAGTCGTATGATTGGAGCTGGAACTGGAAGCACCAAACTGTTTACCTTTGGTCAATGAATTAATTTATTGCCTCTAAATTATTATTAATAACTGAATCACAGAAGCGTTCAGCCCAGACATCCACCATGTTGGTTGGGGAGGAAGTGGCTAAATAAAGAATCAAATTACTTCTATCTGTTCCCTGAATGTTAGAACTATCTTAACTAGAAGTTCTTCACTGTTATATATACGTCACCTCAAAACATCACCTGAAAACAGAATGTTATAGTGTTTCTTCTGACTGAATTTAGTTTTTTTAGTTGTGTTATTTATTTGTGTAATTTTTTATTTCAGTCCACAATGTTAACAGTCTGAAGTGAGTAAGTTTTGATCCTTACTCATTGGGTAGCATTTTATTACTTATTATTTTATTACCAAATACTTTTTAACTGGAGGGATTTCTTGGACGGCTGTTTTAACTTTTAGCTGAGTGGAATGGTGCTGCTGCGTTCTCCACCTCTGAATGTTGCACCTCCTGGTTCCTCTGTTTATCTCATGCTTTCCTCCTTCAGCGAGGAAATAAACACTCTAAGGTGGAGCAAACTTCTGACAGGAAGACATTTGTTAAACTAACCTTGAGCAATAAGTGGGGGTGTCAAAGACATCCTGGAGGGAAAATCTTCCTCTAGACCTTTTAATCAGATGTTTATGCAGGAGTAACTAGAACTTTGACTGGGCCCAAAGTGGCAAAAGTGCCTCAATTTAGTCAAATTAGATGAAAGAGCAATAACTGATCGGTGCCTGAACCAACAGCTGCATTTTTAAATAATTCACAGAAGACAGAAAAATATTTTCTTAAATCAAAAATAGGTTTGTACTTATAAACATATGCTGTGTAAGCATAGGCCACTGCTGCCACCTGCTGTTTTGATGGAGAACTGCATGTTCTGGATCTGTGCTCTCCCAGAGCGTTCCCTCTCTGGGTTGATGTTTATATTAAACTTTCAACTTACTGACCAAAGGTAACACTACAGCATGTGAACATCCAATAAAGTCTGGTGTGATCATCAGCGGTGATTTCCCTCTGCCAAACCTTCTGACGTTACTAGATTTACTCTGTAAACAAGCTGAATCCAAATACAAAGTTTATCATTTTAAAACCTCCACAACTGACGTCTAAAGCATGATGCAGTTTCTTCATGACTTCAACTACAACATTTAGCAAAAGAATCAAAAAGTACAATTTGTCATAAGGACTAAAGGCAGAGCTTATTAATGAATGTTTTAACCCTTGTGTTTACAAATGGGGTCCAACCGACCCCCCCCACGTAAAACTTGTATCATTTGGCACAATCCTCCACGTTTGCCTCAGTCCTCGCATGCACAAGGGCTAAGTGGATGTCTTGAAT
>NW_006800430.1:0-12611 GCF_000485575.1 Poecilia formosa
TATTATTATTATTTTTATTATTATTATTATTATTTTTATTATCAGGGCGTTTACTGCATAACAGTTTTCTTTGCAGAGCCACATGACTCAGCAACTCGGCAACAAGGTGGTGAAGTTTCTGCAGTTTTTAAATTCAAGGAGAGGTCAGGAAAACGCCCAGAGATTTTACTCTAGTAAGAGTCGCACTAGTTAAACATATTTTACTCAAATAAAAAGCAAAACATGTTCATCCAAATAACTCAAATAAGAGTATATGTACAGTAAAACTAAAGTAGTTAAAACTGTTACTTACATACAGAGAAACTGATCAGAACACCAAGCATTAACATCAGACAGACAAAACTATAGTTAGTGAAAATCCAGGTATTTTAAAGACTAAAATTAAAATAATTCCTACAAATGACATAATTACAAAACATCAAATTCAGGCAAAATTGATACTCTTCCTATCAATGTAAAACTCATGGAAGTAAAACTTACAGTCGACAGTGTATATATATTTGAACAAGGTCAAGTATTTTCAGTGACAATATCTACAGTTTACAGTGTTTTCATTTGGCCTCTTAAATGGCTCAGAAGACAGAAAATAAAATAACAAAACTTTTGTATAAACAGAAAGACTGACATGAACATAAACTCTGGCTTTTGTGTCTCGTGTACTTTTGTTTAAAGTATATTTATTCTTCATTTTGAGAAATTACTCAGTGTGAATAGTATCCTGAAAGTTTTCTGAAGTAAAAGTAATGATACTTCATAATAATATTATACAAGTAAAAGTAAAACGTGTCATAAAAGTACTCCTAAACATATTTCCCCCTAAAAAAAGTTACTCAAGCTAATTTAACTAAGTAAATGTAATTACTTACCACCTTCAAGTAATCAGTTTGACTTTAAAAGTTGGAAATAAGGAGCTGCAACAGACTGGCGACCTGTCCAGGGTGACCCCGGCTCTCGCCTGAAATGTCTTGCTGGAGATAAGCACTAGCAACCCTCCTGACCCCACTAAGAGACAAGGTGAAAGAAAATGGATGGATGATAATAAGCAGTTTCATTTATTTATTTATTTATTTTTACCATAACAACATGCTGAGGTATTGGAGAAACACAAAAGACAAAAAAGCCTTTCATCTTTGTAAAATTTTATCAAAAACAAAATTGACAATCCGATCTGCAGCTGAAAGCAAATATTCAGTTTTAGTGATTAAGTAGAAGACTAACAGACCCGTTTTTCTCAGTCAATTTGCTAGATTTTGTATGAGATTTTTTGTTATTGCCTTCTTCAAAATTCAATAGTTTCTGCACACTAATCTTACTATTATCTTTAAACACGTGTGTAGGCAGACCTGTGGATTATGAATTATTATCTCAAACAAACCACTTGTGTGACCTCAAAGGTTTCCAGAAAGCTTGTGAACACACAGCACAGTGGAGGCAATCTGACCAAAACCTTATCTACTTCTACATTGGTTAACTTTTAAAAATGCTACAAAATACAATATAGCATGTTATCAAAAAACACAGTGCTTCTACATTTTTACCTTCAGCCAAACCAGGACCAGCCTGATTTGGTTATCAGCAACAAGGCAGTTCAAAGTGCTTTACATCACAAAAACATCATAAAAACAGTCACAGTGACTAATTGTGAAATCAGGGTGTTTACTGCCTAACGGCAATAAACCAAGTTTCTAAATCACTGAGCACTGAGCTTTTCAGTGATTTATGAATAACAGAAGTATTTTATGGTCTATTGTCTGAGGGAGCCAGTGGAAGGACTTTAGATCTGGTGTGATTTGCTCTAACGTTTTAGTGACAACACCAGCAGCAACATCTGGAGGATTTTTTAGTCAGACCAGTGAAGACGCCTTTGCAGTAATTGATGCGACTAAAGATAAATGCAAGGATGAGTTTCTCTAGGTCTTGCTGAGACATTAGTCCTTTAATCTTGGAAATGTTCTTCAGGTGATAGAAGGCCGACTTTGCGACTGTCTTAATGTGGCAATGAAGGTTCAGGTCAGAGTCCATCACTACTCCCAGATTTCAGGCCTGATTGCTGGTTTCCACTGTAATATCTGAAGCTTCATCTTGAAGACAGAGCTAGCTCTACCTAGTACGGCTGAATGGTTGCCATGGAGATTAAAGGATTTCACAAACATGCATGAATGAATCAAGGCAACACTCCAGGTATGTTTTTGATGAGTGAATAACATTATGATATTATGTAAAGCTGAAAAGAGGTGATTTTACACTACACTGCCCCTTCAAATAAAAATAAAAAAAAAATCTTCAAGACTGTCATGTCGGGTTTTAATCTTCTGACCCACATGCAAGAACTCGGAAAATCAGTAAAATGATGTTTATTACAAAGATGACAATCAGAAAAGGCAAACGGTTTGTTCCAGGGATGGATCAGCGCTCTGGGCAGGTGACTGGAGGAGGAGAGAGTAAAGGTGAGTTCACTGGCTGTAAGAAATGGCAATATGCAGAAAACTAGAATGTTCTTACTTGAGGTGAAGTAATTGAGGATGAGAGCAGATCTGATGGTTCCTTTGTGAATGTCTTGAAAAAGGGGGGTTGCTGCTGAGCTAAAGGGCAGTGAAGGCGACGCTGGAGGGCTGACAAGGTCAGACCTAGTTTCTCTGTGGCAGGAGCGAGGAGAACAGCCTACGTGGAGATTCTGGAAGATCTGGTCACAACGAGGAGGTAACAGGGACTTGGGCATCCGGTGGGTAAAATCCACCGGCGTCACAAGGAGAGGTGAAGAAAATGCTGATTGGGAGGAGTTCTCAAAGAGAGCAAACACCAGAAGTGAACAGGTGGCCTGTAGTACCAAAACTGGCAAAACACTCTGGCGCTGAAGTGTAGGCTGCCTCCTCCTCTTCAGATCCTCTAGATGAGATAATGGGCTGCAGGTGAACCAGATCAGCGCAGCAGGTCCAAGCCCTCCAGGAATAGCCTCCCTGCGACCCCTAGTGGATGGAAGGAAAAGCAGCAACCAGAAAAAACACCCAGGATCCCAACAAAGACTATGACTGCAACATATTTTAGTTTATGTATTTAGTTTTCCACATGTACATTCTATGTGCAATAAACCTGTTTTGTAACATAAGATGGTAGATAAGACTTCACTATGCAGAAAGAAAGAACCAGAACAAAGTACCAGAATGTATTCTTGTTAACAATTAACTGGGTCTTCTTATCAGTCAGATAAGTTACTCAAACTAAAAGTGAAACCAAAAACATCCTACAAATAGCTTTGAACTCTTTCTTTTATTCCACTTCGACAGTCCTTCTTCTCTGCAGCTCATCACCTGTTCAGGTAGGTTCAACAGGAAAACTCCCTGCAGTTCAGCTGCACTGACTGATGAATTTATGTGTCTGGAAACTTTTAGGCAATATATCTAATTTATTTTGTATTTTAATTGTCTGAGCTGGTCAGTGTTTCTGATAACGTGTTGGGGTTTGTCTTGGTAAATGCTACAAATAGGCTCCTTCATATTCTTATGAGTAAAACTGAATTATAACATTTATGGCTTTAAAAAAGTTCTAAACAAAAAACATTAAACAAAAAAGGGGAAAAAAAAGAAGGTGAAGTGAATAAATCTAACTCTTCATTGTCTCTCTCAGCTTGTTGTTCCCAGTCATGGGGAATCGGCCTCCAGCACCTCGTAAGTATCACAGGGCTGTTTGAGTGACAGATGTTTAGTTCAGAGAATAGTTTAAGTACTTTAACTTACTGTGAGTTTTTAAATGACTTCAGTGAAATAAAATTACAATCAATCAACTCATTTCCACTTTATTTAGATGTATTTTGAGCCAATATTTTGTTCTATTAATCAACACTACTTTGGTTACATTGTTTATATTAATACTATTATCAATCCACATTGATAACAGTATCATATACGTATGCAAACATCATACGTATATGATTGCAATAGCTGTCATCAGAATAAACAGGATCATCTGCAAACAAATAAATACATTTAAAAATGTAAATAATGTGGGGTCTAGTACAGCTCCCTGTGGGACCCTGAAAGCAACACCCAGACATTTTGATTTAAACTCACCCATGAGAAGATGACAGAGATTTTATTAAATGTTAGATCTAGTAATGTTTAAATATGCTAAAAGCTATCTATGTATTTGTTTTGTGAAAACTTAATTAACAATTAAGATCAATGGGATGATATTCACAATACATGCCACAGAACAGCTGTGACAATCAAGGTGGGGGGGGAGGATTTTCAACATGTACAAAAATAAAATCCCTCTAATTATTTACAGTAAAATATTAAATGTGCAAGAAAATGATGGGGGACTAGTATTTTCTTATTAAAGTTCACAAGCATTCTTGTAATAGCAGGCAAAATGGTGTAGGAAGCACTAAATGAAGCCTAGTAGTATAGTAATTGAAGCATGATTTGAATTGGAACTGCAAAATATTTTTATGATTTATTATGACTGGTTTATCATTCAGGACCGGCGCCTCCCCCTCAGCCGCCTCCCCCTCAGCCGGCTCCCGGTAAGTACTTTTGCTTTTCACTCTAACACAGAAATGCACTCATCTTCTCACTGAAGAGCTCAATCTGTTTTATATATTACTAACTATTCTATGCACTAAAGGTAAAAATCTGTCACTTTTTAAAATTAAAATATTTAGCCTAATTAAACTTAATCTGTTTTGCTGTGTTTAGCTCCTCCACCGCCTCCACGTAAGTAGAACTTATTTATTTAGGCTTTTACAGAGAAAATGTGCTTGTGGTTCTATTATTATTATTATTATTACTATTATTGTATAATTACAATTGCTTTACTTAGCTTGTACACTACCTATGTACTTAATCAAATGCAATATCAGTAGCAAATTATTCTGACATATTTTTTAAACATTGTTCTAAATTCTCCATCACAGTTTTAACAACTCCATGGAGAGAAACAACGTGGGAGTGAGTACATTTGTTTCTGAACGTCTGCATGTTGCCAATGTGTTGCTGTTTCACCATATCTCATGTCTTAACATTGGAGGAATTTATCCAACAGCCCAGGTCACTTTCCTTTATGCATACACCCTGTGAAACCCTCACACACCCACATTACCATTATCAGTGTCTAGGACAGACTGGACTTTACTAAAGTCAACACAATTTTTCAGTTCAATTGGAGCCTGATGTGAACACCAGTTTTAATATGTATTTTTAGTTTTTGTTCATACTGTATACATTTTAAAATACAATGTGAATAAGTTTTTTTTACAGTGTTATATTCTTTTTATTATTAACTTGTAATTTCCCAGGGCTTTGGTTTATCATAACATCACTTTATAGATCATTTACTGTCTTCCTATTGTGAGCTCATCATCAATAGCTATAATGATTCCAGCCATTAATACATTAAACAAACACTTTCGATTTAATTAAAAAAGACTTCATTTATCCCATAGGGAAAGTTAAATTATAAAAATGTATAAAAATCAATATAGATGTGGCTTTGTTAAATGTGTTGAAATGCAAAGTCCTTACCACTTCAACTTGTAAATGCAAGTCTAAAACTTGCATTTACAAAATAACCCAAAAATGGTAAATTGTGCCACAAAGCTGATGAGCAGCCAGAAGTTTATTCTGGGGGATGTCATTTAAATTATAACCTTTATTTCTGTTCAGATGTGAAAACAAACAGGAACTTCTGCAGTACATGAATAATTTTCAACCTCAAAATGAAGAAGTGGAAGCCATCAGAGTTTTACTCTGTGGACCAGTCGGTGCAGGAAAGTCCAGCTTCATCAACTCTGTCAACAACGTCCTACAAGGGAGAATGACCAATGAGGCTCTGGCCAGCTCCACAACCTCTGATCAAAGTTTTACAAAAATAGTCAGTATAACTTCTTGTTTGATGTTAAAGGCTTATTCTTATGATTTATGACTTCTTACACATCTCTGCTTGGTGGATCAGCTCATACTGTTTTTTAATAAAATGTATAAATTGCTGTCATTCCTCATTCACCCTCTATCCACAGCTAACGTGATTCTTTTATTGGATAAAGCTTACATTTAATTATTGGGCAAAAGTCATAACAAAAACATTTTGTAGTTAGAAAAATAAAACAATGCTAACCTCCCGCAAGCCGCAACAAGCAGAGTCATCTGACCTGTCATCATGTCTGGTGGGGATAATAAGGGTCACATAGACTATTTATTTTGACAGCCCACGCTTTATGGCACAAGTTTTTCTGATCTGTCAACTGGGCGGCCCTGCTGCACTTGTTCATGTTACGGATAAACTTTGCGGCTGTGTGGTGAGATCTGCCTGACTGGAGCAGAGCAGAGGTAGAAAAAACATTTGATATGATGCAGTTTGAGGGATTGTGGTAAAACAACAGAGTACTGCATGACTGTGAGGCCAGCCAGTCTGCTAATGTTAGAAACTATCCCACCAAGACGTATGTAGCAACATGTTCAGATTTTTACTTTGCAAAACAAATTTAAGATTAGAATTAAACTAATGTATGTATTTTGAAGCACATTTACTGCTTCAAAATTTTAAATGTATTTGTAGCAGCTACATATCAGCTGTTTACATAAAAACATCTTTCATTTTTCTTTTTCTTTCAGTATCAAACCTATAAAATCAAGAAAGAAGGCAAGGGAAACTTTTATCCCTTTGTGTTCAATGATGTCATGGGTCTGGAGGACAGAACTGGAGTCAGACCAGACGACA
Source organism: Poecilia formosa (assembly GCF_000485575.1). Taxonomy (NCBI): domain Eukaryota; kingdom Metazoa; phylum Chordata; class Actinopteri; order Cyprinodontiformes; family Poeciliidae; genus Poecilia; species Poecilia formosa. Next base: position 6,715 of record NW_006800430.1, read on the forward strand.
TCAAAATAGCCTTGAAGGGTCATGTGAAGGATGGCTATAAGGTATAAATATATACTTCTTTTACTCTTAAACAATTCCTCTTTCTAAAGCTATTAGAATTATCTTGCTATATATGGAAAATATATGTTTGCAGCAATTGTACTGAATATACGTCACATTCTTTCTACAGTTCAATCCTGCATCTTCTCTTTCTGAAGATGATCCTGGTTACAACTCTTCTCCGTCCATCAGTGACAGAGTTCATGTTCTGGTCTGCATCTATGACGCTAATGCACCAGAAATGAATCAGTCTGTTTTACAGAAAATGAAGGAAATCAGAGAAGCAGCCAGTGAGCTGGGTAAGAAACAAAAATATAACATAAACTTGCGTCCAGTAAAGTAATGTAACTGTAAATGCAAGTAAGCAAAAATACTAACATTTTTCTCCAGCAGCCATAGAGGTTACAAAATAAACAGGTGCTGGTCAAAAAAAGTAGAAATCATGAAAAAGCTTATTTAAATCAGTAATTCCACTAACATGTGAAAATCCATTACACACAGACTGCTATATTTCAATGTTTATTTCTGTTAGCTTTAATGACAACAAATTCAGTATCCCAGAAAATTTGAATATTGTGAAGAGGTTCAATATTGTAGATCCCTGGTGCCACATTCTGATCAGCTAATTAAATCAAAACACCTGCAAATACTTTTAAATTGTCTCTCAGTCCAGTTCTGTAGGCCACACAATCAAGGGAGAGAGACTGCTGACCTGACAGTTGTCCAAAAGACGACCTTTGACACCTTGCAAAAAGGGTAATACACAAAAGGTCATTGCAAAGAAACTGGCTGTGCACAGAGCTCTGTGTTCAAGAACATGCATAGAGATGAAGGGAAGGAAAAAATGTGGTAAAAAAAGTGAAGATTGTGAAAAAAAAACTATTTACAGATGGATGGACTACAGCTGGAGTCAGTGCTTTAAGAACCACCACACAGATAAATATGCAAGACATGAGTTTCAGCTGTCTCTTGAACAAGAGACGGCATCAGAAGCGTCTTGTCTGGGCTGAAGACGATGAGGACTCTGGACTGCTGCTCAGTGGTCCAAGCTTATGTTCTGTGATGAAAGTAAATTTTGCATTTCCGTTGGAATTCAAGATTCCAGAGTATGGAGGAAGAGACACAGAATCCACATTGCTTGACGTCCAAAGTATCCACAGTCAGTGATGACTTGGGTTGCCATGTCATCTGCTGGTGATGCAGCCATCTACCAGGAAGTTTTAGAGCTTCCTGCTGCTGACCAATTTTATTGAGATGCAGATTTAATTTTAAAATATGACTTGGCACCTCTGCAATGGACTGGCGACTTGTCCAGGGTGTACTTCACCTCTCACGTGTTGATAGCTGGAGATAGGCACCCGACCCCAATGGCATAAGGATGTAAGAAAATGGATGGATGGACTTAGCACCTGCACACAATGCAAAAACACCAATACCTGGTTTGAGGACCATGGCATCTCTGTTCTTAATTAGTCTTTAAACTCTCCTGACCTTAACTCTATCGCTGGTGTATTATGAAGAGGATGATGTGATGCACCAGACCCAACAATTCAGGAGAGCTGATGGTCACTATCAGAGCAGCCTGGGCTCTCATAACACCTGAGCAGCACCACGAACTGATCGACTCCATGTCACATTGCACTGCTGCAGTAATCTGGGCAAAAGGAGCCCCAACCAAGGACACTGCTGTACATGCTCATACTTTTGATGTTCATATGTTTCAGTTGGCAACATTTCTGAAAATCATTTTATTGTATTGGTCTTAAATATAATTCTAATTTTCTGAGATACTGAATTAGGGGTTTTCATTAGTTATGAGTGACAACCATCAACATTAAAAGAAGTAAACACTTAAAATATATCTGTAAAGTCTGTGTGTTATGAATGGATATAGTGCAATTTTTTTTAATGGAATTGCTGACATAAGTCAACTTTTTCATAATATTAAATTTTTTTACTAGCACCTGTAAGTATAAAAATGTGAAAAAAAAAAATAATTACGGAATGCAGCTACTGTCATTCTCAAACATTTCATGGTGTTTAGAAAAGCCGTACGATCCATCATGACAGGAGAACAAAGGGAGAGGCCTCCAACCCTAAAACATTAGTGACATTTTACATTTTGGTCTTTTATTACAGTATGTCATATTTGCCACTTCAAAAACTTGCTCCTACAGCTCATTTGAGAAGAATTAATTTCAATGTCAACATACAAGAAAATAATCTCGGTATCCACAGGAATCCCTCAGCTGGCGATTCTCACCCACATTGATTCAGCCTGTGGGGAAACACAAAAAAATCTGAGAAACGTCTACAGGAGCAAGCATTTAAAGAAAAAGGTGAGTTCTACTAAGATTTATTCAAACAGGAGAGAAAAAAAAACTAACTCAACATAAGTGTTTATTTTTTGAAATATAGATGGGTGACTTCAGCTCCAGGCTGGGGATCCCAATGAACTGCATCCTCCTAATGAAGAACTACAGTGATGAAATTCAGCTGAAACCAGACGTCGACACTCTGATCCTGAGTGCTCTGAAGCTGATGGTTGATTTTGGAGACGACTACGCCGACAAACTGTGAAGCTGCAGAACAGTTTGTGGGGATGTGCATGAAAATCACAGCAGTAATATAGTTCATATCAGTTAAAATTATGAGGTGAAATATTAGGGTTAATATGAAATTAAAAAATAAAAGTCAGTAGGGGCTTTGATTATAGTAGGTTTGTTTTTTCTTTAAGTTGGTTTAATATAAAACACCATTAGCATCATAGAAGATACAGTAGACAACAAAAATGACTTAGAAGAAATAAAGATGATGTGTTAGTCAACAAAGGAGTAAAAATAATGACAAGGTATAAGAAGAGGACCAATTTAGAGTAAATAAATGTGTTCCACTCTGATTAACCATGTCACAAACCATAAAGACACGCTGAGGAAGACCAACAGTTTTCTGTAACATTCATCAAACTTTCCTGTTAGTTTGAAATTGCTAAAGAAATTCATTGTAAATTAAGAAACCTGAATGAAAGTTGCTTCCTGTGATAGAGATTCAGAGAGGGAAGCATCTGTGTCCTGAGTGAATGGAGGCTTGTGTTGCATTATTATTGCTGTAAGCTCTGCTTATAGCAATAATAATAATACCTGAATTTAAAATATTTTAATTCTCTATTAATATAAATTGAATTAAAATAGAACAAAATGTTTAGTACTCTAATTTGAAATGTATTTTTGGTATGTGAATGGAAAAAAAAATCTGAATTAACAGAAATAAAACCTTGAAAACTTAAATATGTGTGTGATTGATCCAAATATTGTGTTCTACAGGTTCTGGGTGGTTCAGTAGAGCATCTTTGTCCATTTGGTGCATGTCTTCTGCTTCTCTTTTCACCATTTATCCATTTATCCTGGTCAAAATACTGCTCAATAAATATGGAGTTAAATTAGTTTCACAATTACTCAATAAAAAAAATAACAACAAAAACTCAAATAAAACTGGTCAAAACTTTTGGAATTGTAATATTTGTAATATAAAAAAAACTAAAAAGGTTTTGTTTAAAAAACTATTTTCTTTTTATTAAAATTATTTTTTTCTCATGAAGTGAAAAAGTTATTTGCTGAACATCAACATTCATTTGCACGTTAGAATCTTTTGGTTCAGAGCCTAAGTTTTTGGTTGCAATTCTCAAAGTTTTTTGTTTTTTGATTCTCCCAATTTCTTTGGTTGAATTCAAAAAGTTTTGGTTGCGAATCTCACATGAACATTCTGGGCGGGGCCTAAAGACAAGCGATGAAAGAAGTGTTCCTATTGGTTAGTGCTGACTAAAGCGGATGACTCGACTCTCCCACCTCAGAACTCTACGGAGCCCTCCAGGCGACATGTGAACTTTTATTTTGTCTTTTGTGGTCCTTCGCAATGATCTACTGATCAATTCATGCGGCATAACTGAATGCTGTAAGCCTTTCTTACGGTGGCCGCCGTACTTTCTGCCTTGATACAAGGTTATGTAAGGAATGTTAATATCTCCTTGTGAAATATCTGATGTTTTATATCTTTTTATGATATAAACACAAACTTTCTGTAAGTAGGAAAGAAATAAAAATACATCCAAACTATTTGGACTATTTCTGAGTTATCGCAGGTAATAACTCATCTGACAGTTTTGCTTGTGTCTCTATTGTGTTCGTAGTCTGGATGGTTTGAAGTGCTGCTTTCAGTGCCGTTTCATCTTAGCCTTAAAAGACATAAACATGCAGTAAATAAATCGATTGTGCATCAGTGTTCTGCACCAAAGAGATAATAACGTAAAATAAATGTTTTCCCTCATGTCCCCTCGAGGTCTCCATAGAACTCTGTCCCGTCAGTTGATTTATTTTATTCAGGGATGTGCACATCATTTAACTACCAAACAAAACTTTTATATTATATTTCCAGGGGAGATGAAATATGAAGAGAGCGTGAGGTGTAGCATATCTTGGCAGACAGCCATGTTCAGATTTACAGGAGAAATAAAATTAAATCCCTTTGTGTTTCTGAATGGACACCTATGTGTCCATAAATACATGAAGTGTGAGTGTGTAAACTTATGTAGTTGATATTTAAGGACATTGTGTGTGTTTGAGATGAGTGAACTCTGGTCAAGAAGCTGATCTCTGGATCTGCAAGCCCTCCTCGGTCTGAAGAGCCATCAGCAACATGATCATAGAGGTCTGGATAGAATAAGAGCAGAAAATATTATGTGAAAAACTGAAAAACACCACAGGTAATAGCAGAGAGAAACACTTAAAATACAACATATAAGACAAAATTAAGTAATATCTTTACATGTCATCATTCTCTCCAGTTTTGTTAGTTTATCAGGCTATTTTCCTCCTGTTTCATCTTTTATCAGTCTGCCGCTATTCTTAGACAGAGACAGTCTCATCCAAAAACGTTAGAATCTACATATGACATGCTGAAAATTTACAATACAATAAATAAAATATTTGTTTTCTTTTAGAATTTTGTTATTTTTAGATGAGGAGCTGGATTCATCCTGGTAACATCTTAGTATAAATATTAATCTTTTTCATCAGCTGATGAAATGTCAAAAATGCCATAATTTGCAAATAAATAAAAAAAGTTTGGACTAAACGAACAGAATCAATTATCTCTCCATCCTTATCAGTTTCAGTCCATGCTCTTCAGTTTTCTTGTCACAGATTTACTCCATTTATTGTGAGAAACTTTCATATGTAAACTCATATCTAGCTTTGAAAATACAACCCACTGATACCAGTTCATTACAAAACATTTTTGTTTACAATGAGTTTATTTTAGCCATCCTGGGTCAGAGTGATTGGCTGAAAAATAGGGTACCCCATGCTTCGTTCATATGATTGGGTGAAACAAGGAAGCTATGATTGGTTGCTGATCACCCAATCAGATAGACCATTTATAAAAAAAAAAAAAAAAGATTTGCGAATTTTGAGACGTGAGGGGAGCCTCAAAATAAACATACAAATGCAACGCAACTCACAGGTCAGAAGGAGCTGGTAAATTAAGAAATACGAGTGTGGATCTCATCCTGCATTTGTGAATCTTGGTCTGTGCGTTTGTGAATTATGAGACAGTTTTAGCTCCACAGTCCAAAGAAGAAATGTTTCACAACTTATGACAGTCACATATTTTGACCCTGTTACCATAATGTTCTAGCTAATTTTAGCATTATGTAAAGTTCATAAACTAGGTGTGTGTAATATTCGCCTGTCTTTATGTTGAATTTGTTAACCAGCGCACTATTGTTTAGTTGCATTAAGCGTGAAAAATACAAAATGTATCTGGAAGAAATATGAGTTAAAAAGTTATTGGGTAATGCCTCC
>NW_006800430.1:12820-36505 GCF_000485575.1 Poecilia formosa
TCTATCTATCTATCTATCTATCTATCTATCTATCTATCTATCTATCTATCTATCTATCTATCTATCTATCTATCTATCTATCTATCTATCTATCTATCAAGCACATAAGCACTGTGGATGAGACGAGACAATGTAACTTTTATATATTTTCATCCCGATGCAAAGTGAAAAACTAATCTGGTAGACCATGGCCAACTGATACCTGGGTTAAGGTACCGCCATATGGAGGACCATTATTTATTATTATGTCAGTTTTGATCCTCCATGCCTCCAGCAACATGGCAAGAAATTCACAATTCTTACTCTCTGTGATTACAGGCCTGATTATGAACTTTAGAGAAGAAGCCAGTGATTTGGGTAAGAAACAGAAATACATAATAAACTTGCATTCAGTAAAGTAATGTAAATGTAAACACAAGTAATAAAATTACTCAAACTTTACTTCAACAATCATAGAGGTTACATAAAATAGGTGGTAAAGAAATGCATAGAACAGAAATTAAAATAACATTTTACTGCTTAGTTATTTTTTTCATGATGCCACAAATGTTTGTAACTTATTAAAATTAACCCTGAGAGGTTTTAATATTTTAATATTTCCTACCCCATTTTGAGCATGATATGTTAACTGAAACAAAAAAATCTGTATTTTCTCTTCTTTCTTATGCACTTCTTGTTACTGTGTACTATTTTTATTTTTTTATATTTGTATCATGTTCGAATAAAATTTCATTTCATTTCATTTCAAAAAAAAATTTCATTTCATTTCATTTCATTTCATTTCATTTCATTTCATTTCAAATATTCTTGTTATAATATATTTTTTGCTTATACAGTTTTAAGTTACAAAAAATGAAACTCTGTCCACAGGAATCCCTCAGCTGGCGATTTTCACCAACATTAATTGGGTGAGAATTGTCAGTCAAATATTGTAAATAATATTTATTTACATTTATTTTATGCAATTTGGCACTATCAAATAGAAACTGATTTTCATTCAATGTACTGAAAGTATCATTTAATCCAAGGGTTTTTCCTATAAATCACATGATCTAATGAAACTGAAACTGAAAGTAAAAACTTTTAAATAGCTTTGTACCTGGCTTTTATTACCACTGCATTGGTTCTCCTTCCCTGAAATACATCAACTTTTCAGGTAGGCTCAGCAGGTAAAAGTAACCATTGAATTCATGTGTTTGGCCAATTTTAGACAATTTTTAGGAAAATTTAGCAAAGTGTAATATGTTGGGTTGATTAGTTGGATTTTGTTTTCTGTATTTCTTAGTTCTTTTGTTCAGATCTGTTAAGTTTTTGTTTTACTTTGGTCCAGTCCTTTCTTAGTTATTTTAGTTCATCACTATTATGTTATTTCTTATTCTGATTAGTTTTGTATTGGTTTTACTATAGTTCAGTCCTTCCTAGTATTTCTAGTTGTTTATTTCTTCTAGTTATTCTTAGTTATTGTAGTTTAATTATTCCTTGTGTCTATTATGGTTTTGTTTTGATTTATTTTCTAGTCCCCTGTGCACCTCGCCCTGTGTCTCTCTCACTTCCACTCTTTCTTTCTCTCTCTTTGCAGAGAGAAAGAAAGAAAGAAAGAAAGACCGCCCCTCAGTCTGAATTTCTCCTCTCTCCCCCTCACATTTGCGATCAGTTTGCCAACCAGCTCAGTTCTTCATGTTTCAGCAATCAACCTTCCAGTATTTAAGCTTCTCTCTATCAGTCACTCCTTGCTGGTTCTTCTTGTCATTCCTTGTGCTTCCCAGCATTCTCTCAGAATCTCGTTGCTGGATGTTTTTATATTTATTTTTTATTTAGTCATTTTTTCATTAAATCATCAAAACCAATTACTGCCTTCGTTTGGAAACCAGCCAGCTGGTCCCAGCAAAAATTATCCATGGTGAGAGCATAAAGAAGTTTCTAGTAACTATCAGGATAAAATGTCTCCCTTGCCTGCAGCCACTGCTGGGGCCCAGCTCCTCCAGCCTCCAGAGTTTCTTTGTGGGCTCCTCTGGCCTCCTAAGCTCGTGCACCGCCGGCATCCTCCAAGGTCCTCCATTGCCAATCCGCCAGACTCTGGGCTCCTTCATGATTTTCTGAACTACAGTCTTGTTTTTGTCTTAGCCGTTTTTCTGAGGCACCCTCCCCCCATTCCGGTTTGGCTTGTTTTTGTGTTTTTAACTCTTCAGCAAGGTGACTGTGGCTCTGTGGGAAGAGTAGTTATCCTGTGAAGGTTGTAGGTTCAATTTCAGCTTCCTCCTGCTTCATGTCGATGTGCCCTTGGGCAAGGCACTTAACCCCAACTTGCCAACCGATCTGCGTATGAATGTGTGAGTGTTTGTGAGTATGAATGGGTGAATGTGACTCTAGTGTAAAGTGTTTTGAGTGGTCAAAATGATCGAAAAAAAAAGAAGCTATAAGTTAAGTCCATTTACCATTTCAGCATGTTGAGGCCATACATTTACAACCACATTTATACTCGTTGACAGCTTTCTTCTCAACACCCGAGTCCATTTTATAGTTGTCTTGTATCAGCAGAAAACATATAAACACAGATCTAGCTTCCAAATACAATCATAGTTTAATTAAAAATAAAACATATAAGATTCACACAAAACAAATAACACAACCAGACAAACCAGTAATCTAACACATAATTACCTGAAATGCACAACATGGCTTGAACAAAAAACTCATTACAGAGCAGGACGCCCGCATGCATCCGGAGAAGGCTCACTTAGCTTTCTGACATGTTAACTTCAAGAGCTAGCTTTGATAGTCTGAACAGGCGTGTTCAACTTTAATTCTACTGTATTTGAATTGGACCCTGCCTCTAGCTGCCTGGGTGAATAATTACAACTATGGAGGCCTGTAACAGAATGTTATTCTAACATTTTGCTGATCTTTTTTGTAAGACCTCTGTTTTAGATCAAAGAGGTGTTAATTCCTTTTAGTGGAGACAAATGTTGTTTTATAACCCTAACAGAGAGAAAATATCAAGATCAGATTGTTTTAACAAGATCAGCTGTTAGAACCTCATCAGAGGGTCAAAAAGCCAAACACACAAAAAGACTCCTGTTAATTTCGAAGAATCACAGACTCCTGTAGATATCTGTTGATTTCACAAGAAGGTTAAGAACATTATTTTAATAAAAAAACACAACTATATTTCAGACTGTTTTATCAAGATACTAATTTTATTTATAAGATATTCTGCTGTTCAAATTCTGTGGATGGAACATGCATTTCTTATTTTAAACACTCATTTTATCTAATTTTGAACATGTGGTAGCATATTTTAAATTGATTTTCCTAACTGCACTCTGGTATCCACTTTCAGGGGCAATAATGACATAATGACTTGCATTTATCTTGAATTTATTTATTCTTTAGCTTCTAAAACGACAAACTATTTATTACTATTTGTAAAATAATAAAAACCAAACAATATGGAGAGAAAAACTAACCCTTCATTCTCACTTTTTCTCATAGCACATTTTTGTCCCAGTCATGGGGGGTCTCTTTTCATCTCGTAAGTAGCCCAGAGTTGTTTGATTAAAATGCCTGCAGTTATATGGTTTAAAGTTACTTTCAGTTTTAAATGACCTAAAATAATTAAATGAAATTAAGCTACTGTTAAACCATTACAAATAGACATTATATAATATAATTCTAAACTGATGTGACAAGTAATTGTCTAAAAGTTTAGTAATGGAAGCATTACTAAACTATCTGCAGGGCAAGTTTTTATTCAACTTGTCTGCTTTGTCATTTACATACTCAAAATAAGTTCAGTAACTATTTCTTCTGTGTATTTTCACTTTCAAACAAAACATAGCTAATCTTATAACAGTAATAGTTTTGACCTAAGCAATCCTAATCTTAATCTGTTTTGCTGTTTTCAGCTCCTCCACGTAAGTAGAATTGCAGTAACATCAAAACAAGTTTTTTGCTTCTTTATCAGATGAACTGCTAGAATGTTTTACCACGTGGACCCAAGCAATTAATCAAACACAAATTAAATAGCAAATTTTGCTTCTGTTTAGCAAGACTAATTCTTTTAGACATTGCTCTTTGTTTTCTGTTACAGTTTTAGAAACTCCATGGAGAGAAATATCCTGGGGGTGAGTAGATTTGTTTCTGTGCATGTCACCAGTGTGTTTGTTGCTCTTTCCATCATCAAACATCAAAACAAACAGTTTATAATCCTACCAGGTTTGCTTAATATTTTCTAATTTGTTTAGAATAACATATTTAAGTAACATAAAGTTATTTTTATGTTTTGTCAAAGAAAACAGATAAAACAATGTAAAAGAAATAACAGCAGCACAGTTTGTACCTTGCAACTGTTGCAAAGTTGCAGAAAGTCTCAGGAGAAGAGTTGATCAATGTAGGTTTTTCCGTAAAGATACTCTGAAAAGACAAGAACAAAAAAGCCTCCCCAAAAACGATTTTGATTCTATTTTCACTGACAAAACAATTCTACCGATCTTATGTTTCACAGAATCCTTAATCACAGTTAGAAAAACAGGATCCCACGTAGGATGTTCCTATAGCTAGAATTTTGTAGATATTTTGTATTTCCACAGAGTTCAAACTGTGTTTTAATTCATTTCATTGCCATATACAGTATTGAAGTTTTCAAGTTTGACTTGATTCACTGAGGCTTAAACGACTTGGATGATCAGTAAACACTAATAAACTGTCATCAACATTTTCCAGCAGATCAATATGATCTCTGATCAATCACTCTCTCTGAATATGTTCGCCAAATGTAGTCAGACTTCAGTGTATTTAGGTGAGTTTTGACGCTTTATAGTTTGATATTGTTCACAGAAAAAGTTTGCCTGGGTGCTGCACATTTTCACACCAGGGAAAAAGTCTGCATATATTTACACAAACTTTCACTCCTTTTTCGTTTTATACATGCCGACTTGTTCATAAAGTATGGCGCCGCACATACACCATATCTTGTGATTTATGTAGCAGAAGTCTATTACTGACGATTAGACAGACATCTTCTGCCGCTCACAGGAAACCACTGTGCATTTCTTGGAGCTCCGCGTGCGAGTAAAGGGGGAGGCGATGGGTGACAACTGTTATTGTGCAATAGCCAGCCACGCCTACTACCTCACTGACTGACTACTGACCAGCTCTCCAACTAACGGGTCCGAAATGCCTCTAATTCCTGGGTATTACTCCAGTTACGTATGTAGAGGACAATCTGTTTAAGCTGGTGGCGAGAGCAATGCATCCGGCCCTAACTACCTCCTGTCCAGAAACTATGACATTTTTCAGCAAGTGAAACAGTCAGTTGTGTAGCCCTGCAACTGTAGTCCCAGAAACCGCTTCTGTACCCTTGTATGTAGAAATGGAGTCTAACTGTCCCCACACACATAAAACCTGTATCATTTGCCATAGGCCTCTACGTTTGTCCTCGCATGGACAAGGGTTAACGGTAGCTCTCTCTCTTTCAACAACATGCACTTGTTACAGTCTGGATAAATTTTAGAAACTCAGCGTGAGTCCCAAGGTCATTATACTAGCTGAGTGTGAAAAAGTTCACTCATCAGTGGGTCAGTTACACTAGCCTAACTGCTGCTGGCCTGGTATTGACTTTGATAACATCAGCATGTGCTGCGCAGTTCGGTGTGTTTTGGTTCCGTTAGCACTAAACAACCCGCCACCAAGTCATCAGTAGAGCAGCTGTTCAAATCAGTTAATCAACCACCGCTGTGTTCAGGCGAAAACTTATTAATAATCACAATATAGACATTAAGCCTGAATGTAACAGACTGGATGTTCTGTTTTAGTGTTGTTGCTACTTTGTTTTTGATGTTGATTCCCCTGATCGGTAATCTCTGCTCTATCTGCTCGTTCAGCTGTTTGTCGGTTGCCATGGCAACGGGTCGTGCGTAATACCGACATACAGAGCGAGAAAAGGCGAAATATAAGTTGTTGGAGCTATTTATTTATTTTTTCTTTATTCATTTGAATTTTGTTACTTTATTCTTAAATTTCTATTTTTGTATTATTTACAGAGTTTATTTGTAGGTTGATAATTGTTGATTTTATTTATTTTTTGTTTTATTATTTTTCTTATGTATTTTCTAAATTTGGACAGGAAGTAATGTGGGTCAGTCCACTTTCTATAGGTGCAGGGGCCTGGTGAAGGACCAGCAGGCATTTGGGTTTGGGACCGATGTTTTTTTACCAGAGCAAGAGAGGTAGCATGAGAACAGAGGAAAGTTTGATCTCTGTAATTGGTGAAAGAGGAAAATAAATCACCAAGAACAATCAATAAGTTTGGACATTGAACCTTCTTTTGCCCGTGTCGAGAAACTTGACCCCCGTGGCTCAGTGGTGGCTTGGTGGAACTTTTATCGGATGTTTGGCTTGGCAAACAATCAGAAGTCTAGTTTGGTTCTTCACCTGTTTATCAGCTTTATTGTACCTTTATTGTGGCACACTGCAGCTGCTGCAATTTCTAAAAACAAGCGACAAAAACTGAGCTAATCTCGTGTTCACAAAACGTGATGATATTTATAACAGTCATCAAACTACGGCTCCTACAGCATATTTAAAATAAAACGATTGACCAATATAAATAGAAATTTGCCCCTTCTTGCATCTCGGCAGAACTAACAGAAATTAAACTGTTTATAGATTTGTATCATGGAGAATTTATCAAACATCAGTTTTCTAATCTTTATTTTAAGTCGTATTTAATAGATATATCTAATAACAAACGATGGCACAACTAATATTTTCGTGACAGATTTCTCTTTGTCCTGTATTGGGATAAAATGGTTTTCTGAACACAATGAATCACATAGTGACCAATAGGCGCTGTCCAGTCCAGTAATGCATATCAATTAGCCGGAGTATGAAAGACGTAAAAAATAATTAACTATACTACATTAAGAAATTGTATTTAAGCCTCGGTGCTACATGAAGCTCATTTTGAAACAATGCAAGTTAAAAACAATATTTCTGCCACCCCTGAAAAAATCCCTGCCCCTCTCTTGCCACCCCATAAATATTTTTCTAGATCCACCCCTGAAAGTGAGATATTACAGGTAAATTTTCTAAACTACAGAAATGCTATTGTTAGCTCAGATGTGAAAAATTGGACCGATGTTGCTGTTGCAATAGTAACACTGCTGTTATATTAGATTTACCAATGTTTTATCTTTTTTTTTATCCAATTACTTGATTAATCGTAAGAATAATCAGTAGATTACTTGATTACTAAAATATTTGTTTACAACAACCCTATGCAGGACCACTGTCTAATCAGAAACCCGGGCCGTGGGTTAATGGATCTCGTTCCCTTCTGAGCAGTGCGATGTCTTCACCTCCCCGGGGCTTCAGGATGCGGTCCTCTGTTGTTTCTGCATCTTCGTGTGGCTGTCGACTCGAGTACTGAGGAACAAAGAACGTCTAGTTCTGCTTTCTCATGCTTTTTATACTTTCCTGGCGTTTCTGTTTTAGGAGCGGGCAGTAATCAGCATCATCCAGTTCTGTGGAAACCAGGAGTAGATGCCCGTGTCATCAGGCTCCTTGGGAACAGTTGAGGAACGGTTGACCTCAGCTCACAGTTAACTTTGTTACACCCTTTCCTGGCCATCCTGCCGCCATTCTCTCTGCACTCATGAGTTCATGACACAGTACAAGGGGCTATAGTATATTCATTACATGAGGATACTGAACCAAAAATAACACAGCATACAAGATTACTTAAATCAGATTATATTCAGATGATTGAAATGATAACACATTTCAATCATCATTTAAATCAGAATACAAGATCACTTTTGACTCTCAGGCTTCTAGACAACTTGTTTTCCTCAAGTCCTGGAAAGATCTCACCAGCCCTCGTTAGGTTTCACGACACAACAGACACACTTAAGCCACATTATTGCTTGGATTTTACAGCGCCATGTTAAGTCCCTGAAACTCATATTCTAACAAAAACAAGTGCAATGCAACTTGAATGTAACGAGTAACACAACGGTTTTGTAGAAATGTAGTGAATCAGAAAGTACAGAAACTTGCTGTAAAATATAATGGAGTAAAAGTAGAAAGTATCCATTATTAAATCTACTCAAGTAAAGTACAGATACACAAAAATTGTACTTACGTTTACGTTTACTTACGTTACTTCCCACCACTGTTATCGGGTAATCAATATCTGTTCCTACATGATCCTAACAAAGTGTAAGTGAAGTCATAAAAGATCTCAGGACCAGGGGCACCGCCAGGAATGTTGGGCTCCCTGACAAAAAATTAGATTGGGCCCCTCTTCACAGCTGCTGTTACAATTTTTTGAGTCTATTTGACCCATAAAAGTGTCACAATTTTAAAGGCTTGCATCTTCCTTGCTTTCTTTGGCTCGATACTAATACTAGCACAATATTTACTGCTCATGAATTTAACATCCAATATTCCACATCCAGTATGCAAGTACGTTGCTTAAATTTCTTCTATTAGTTGTAGATACTGAAATGTCTCTCCCCATGAGCAACAGTCAAAAGCAATCCAGACTTCTCAAAAAATGTTATGTAGTTGCATTTTATTCAAGCTGCAGTATATAGCTTTAATAAAAAATATATATTTTTCATATTTGTTAAAGCTGTCAGCATGTCGTGACAGTTTATGAGACAAATAATCTGTGAAAACAATCAATCTCCTCCCTGAACTGGTGTTACTGTCTAAATTAATGAAACATTCCATCCAAAACAACCAGTCAGAACCAGTAGGAGGGTCTTAGTGTTGTTAATCAACTTCATTCAATCACTGCTGAATGTGCTAATGGTAGAGAAACAAATTATTATTACAGGAAAACTGTTCATCTGCCATCATTGGTAGTTGTGCTAACTAAAATTAGCATTGCTGCTATGCTAGCTACAGAATAGCACAGAGTGAGGGGGAGAAAGGATGTGCAGCATTACATGAGATTGTGATTGACAGTACTAAAACATTCCTGCCTCTGACTGGTTGTTTCTAACACTGGGAGAAGACAGAGGAAATAGATTTTTCACAGATTACCTCTCATACCATACTGTCACTACATAATGACAGTTTTAAAAAATAAGTGATTTTTTAAAATAAAAGTTACATACTGCAACTTTAATTTCATTCAGGAGAGGATGGGTCAAGAGGGATGTGGGTTAGAGCTGCTGCTGACTGACTCATCTGTTGTTAAGTAGTTAAAGGTACTGTATTTTCCGCACTATAAGGCGCACCTAAAAACCTTCAATTTTCTCAAAAGCCGACAATGCGCCTTATAATCTGGTGAGCCTTATATATGGACCAATATTGAGCCACAACAGGTCTGGCAACTACAGTAAGCATCCGCCGACTTCATTTTTGCCCGTAGAAGAAGAAGCGCGCGGTGCATGCTGGGATAGCTGTCAGAAGGCTGGTTTGTTAATAAAGTTTGACTGACCTATCTATCTACCGACCGTCTAGAATCAGGTCGTCTGCAGGTCATTTAGCACCACGTTCTCCACAGACATGTTGTGTGCGAATGGAGAAGGGTGACCATCGTCCTGCCCAGTCGCGGAAGGCTCTCCTCGCTGACCGGAGTCGGACTGTTTTGTTGACATTCCCTTTAGTGCAGCTCCATCTAGGGGGTGCATAACGTAACTCCAGCCTCTGCTGTAGCGTCTATTCTATGTGCCTTATAATGCGGTGTGCCTTATATATGAAAAAAGTTTTAAAATGGGCCATTTATTGAAGGTGTGCCTTATAGTGCGGAAAATACGGTATATTTTTAATATATGTTGATAATATGTTGGTCATCTTTTTTTCTTAATTCAAAAATTCTGGTGAAAAGGAGGCAAACAATAGTTTGTAGCTAAGCTAACTATGCTAAATGGTTGATAATCTCACAGTCTACTCACCTCAGAAAAAAACCTGGGTTATAAATTTACACTTTACTCTTCTCTCTCTTCCTCTTGCTTTTTTTTTTGAAAATTTTTCTTAGCAGTATATTAACTGCCACAGTTGTTCATGTCTTCCACTGACTACTGCTAACAACGTCACTCTCAAGTGCTTCAAGCAGGAATGAACCATTTAACGCAGATCCAGGGGGGTTCAGGGCAAATATGGATGTGTGTTTTTTGGGTAACATTAAATTTATACTGCTAAAAACAACCTTGGAAAATTAATTTCATAGGCTCCATTTTTTATTTTCATTTCTATGAACAAAAAATAAATAAATTGTGGAGGGCCCCCTGTTGGTCAGGGGCCCTTTGAATCGTCATAACATCCCTTCCCCCTCAGAATCGCTCCTGTTCTTGGGAGCATAATGTTTGTTCTGGCAGATACAATCATTTTAATTGTGACTTTTTTTTCACATTTTAACAGAATCAAAGATGAACTTCTGCAGTACATAAAGAAGTTTGAACCTCAAAATGAAGAAGTGGAAGCCATCAGGGTTTTACTCCATGGTCCAGTCGGTGCAGGAAAGTCCAGCTTCATCAACTCTGTCAACAATGTCCTGCAAGGGAGGATGACCCAGGAAGCTCTGGCCAGCAACTCAGCCTCTGACCAAAGTTTTACAAAAATCGTCAGTATAACTTCTTGTTTGATGTTAAAGGCTTATTCTTGGTTTCTTGGCCAGCAGAAACCAAGCAACAACTGTGATAGTTGTTTCAGCAACAACTGTGATAGTTGTTTCACCAAGACAAGACAGTTGTTTCACCAAGACAGTGAATATATATTTTTGTTAGGCATTAAAGGGTCATTCACACTTTTGAGGTTTTACTCTTGTCAGCTTGGTGTATCAGCTCAGTCTTCACATGTCTGAGTGAAAATTTATATGATACTTTATATTATAAAATAAAAAAAAATTATATTTCACATTCACCCTCGAACCACAGTGTATGGGTCCATTTTAAAGGACAAATCTGCATGTGGACAAAATGTTAACTTTTTTTCCCCCTAATATTCTTAAATCAGTAATCTGGCAGGAAATGCACAACTTTTTCACACACAGGAAAAAAGGTCTCAGGACTTGTCAGTTCCTGTAACCAGCAAGTCTTGAAATATTTGTATTATTTGTATTTTGAAGAAAGTTTCTATGGAAGACCAAAACTGACATAATAAAAATAAAAACAGAAATATAAATATTTAGTTTTTTTCCCCCCGCTATACATAAATTTTTTAAATTAAGCAATGTAAATATATTTTGTTTTTCCTTTTCCTGACACATGCGTTACTGTCAAGAAGTGTATATATTTTGTTTTGTGTTTGTTCTTTTCACATTTCCTGTACTCTTTACTTTTTATAATGCTTCAAGAAGTAGTAACTCACTGATAAACAATACATTTATCAGTGAGTTAGTTTGTGATAAAAACAAAATATGTCTACATTTCTTGATAAAAACACATGGGTAGGGAAATATATATTTATTTTTAATTATGTCAGTTTGGGTGCTCTACAGTTTGCAGCTCCTCTCACAATGTAAAATTACTTTTTTTTTTGTGATGCAAGTAATGTTTATATAAAAAACATTTTAATCTTTTTACCCTCTCAGTATCAAATCTATAAAATCAAGAAAGAAGGCAGGGGAAACTTTTATCCCTTTGTGTTTAATGACACCATGGGTCTGATGGACGAAGATGGAAGAGGAGTCAGAACAGACGACATTATACTGGCTATGAAGGGACATGTGAAGGATGGATATAAGGTATAAATACTATACTTTTATTTTTTAATTTTAAAATTATCTTCAATTGGATTACTACATATCTCAGTGGTAGAGCAGTGGTAGACATTTTTCCCTTCTCTCACTGCCTTTCTTCCAGTCCAATTACTAATGAACACAAAGTGATCTTCAATAGGCACCTCAATCATCACATTTAGCGTGCAATATAAGCTATTTAATACCAATTTGACTTAATATGCATCATGTTTTTTCCACAGTTCAATCCTTCAGCTTCTCTTTCCAATAATGATCCTGTCTACAACTCTGCCCCATCCATCTGTGACAGAGTTCATGTTCTGGTTCACATTTATTCTGCTAATGCAGCAGAAATGAAATCGTCTGTTTTACAGAAAATGAGGGAAATCAAAAAAGCAGCCAGTGAGCTGGGTAAGGAATGAATTATACAATTATACAGCTTACATTCATCAAAGTAATGTTACAATAAACACCATTGAGTAAATACTGTAAACACTTTACATCAATAATGTGTTGCAAAAATGAAATTAACGTTTATTTACAAGGATTTATTAATTGTGTCTTGAATGTCCACTTTTTATGATTTGCTCCTCTACTGTACTTGTTAAAATATATTTATTTCTGATAACATAACATTACCAAAGCAAAGAAACTTTCTGTATCCACAGGAATCCCTCAGCTGGTGATTCTAACCCACATTGATGCAGCCTGTGGTGAAATAGAGAATAATATCAGAAATGTCTACAGGAGCACATATTTAGAGAAAAAGGTGAGTTGCAGAAAGATTTATTCAGAACATAAGAACCTTCCTCACCGTATTAGACTCTGAATAAGCACATATTTTTAAACAGATGACTGACTTCAGCTCCAGTCTGGGGATCCCAATGAACAGTATTTTCCCAGTGAAGAACTACATTCATGAAGTTCAACTGGATCCAGACGTCGACGTTCTGATCCTGGACGCCCTGAGACTGATGATTGACTTTGGAGGCGACTACGCTAAAAACAGTGTAAGTCTACAGAACAGTGTGTGATATGCATGGAAATCACAGCAGCGGGTTTGTTCATATCAGTGAATTTAGTGCAGGATCATATCAAATTCATTAACGAATTATGACAAAAAGTAATGTGGAAAACAGAAATAGGACTTTGAAAATAATTGACAAAACAATTAAAAATAGGAAGGAAAATCAGCATAAACCACAATGTAGCTAAAACATAGTCAGTCACAAATGAGAATGATCCCTGTGAAGAGACAAGGATAAGGATGAGGCGGAGGAACAAAGAGAGGACGTCTAAAGAAAATGTGCAGATCTAGAGGAGTTTGGGACAAGGGGTCATAAAACTTGACCATGTGCTCAGGTCTTTGGGACTTGGTGCTTAAAATGAATATGAGTGAGGGAACGAGAAAAAAGAGGTAGAAAAAACTTTAGCCCAGCACAGCAACAAAGCATCATGAGAATTTCACCAAATACAAGCGACAACTCTTCAGCAAGAGGCATTAAACAAACAAAAGATAATCAAATTGTCTTGTTTAACTACTTTATTCCAGCCCAGATCTTTAAACTAACCTCTGACGACATTTGTGAGGTGATCAGACTCACTCAGATTCAAAATTGTGTCCAGGGAGACAAGAGAAAAAGTTAAATACCTGAGAACAGCTGCATGACTCTTAGAATATGACAGAGAATTAGAATAGCTTATATGGCAATTATTAAAAAACTAGTAAGTTAGATTAAAAAATAGTAAGTTGGTGGCGTCATCTCATTATAGCAGTGTTTCTCAATTATTTTCTGTCATGCCTCCCCCCAGGGATCATAATTTTTTTTTGTGCCCCCACCCCCTGCTCAATGCCCTTTCCTCCCCGTAATTTAAATACTATTGTGAATCTGCTCATATTTAATAATTTATTGTACAAACCACTGGCTCTAGCAAAGTATGACCTTATTATCAAAACCACTGTTTTATTGTTCAAAGTCTCAAAAATAATTTCCAAAATCAGTTTATTAAGTGAATCAGTAACATTTAATCAAGAGTACTCAGTTTGAAAAAGAAAAAGTGAAAATTATTCACTGGGATGTGCATTTTTAGACTTAATACAGTAAAACCTTTTACAATTGTAAGAATTGGTTACTATCCTTTCCGGACTATAGCACGCACCTTAGTATAGGCTGCACCTACAAATAAAAAATAAAAAATAAAAAAAAACTGGAAACGTACAGCCGCATGGTTCAAAGTGTGGGGAAAAAGTAAATTTTAAAATTAAAAGTCTGAAAAATACATAACTGGTTAGCTTCTTCAGTTTAGTTTTTCTTCAGTTTAGTTTTTCTTCAGTTTAGTTTTGGACAATTTTTAGAAGAAACGATAAATTGTAATATTTTTTGCTTTAAAAGGCTCAACATAAAAAGGTGTGAAACAAAAGAAAAATACATGAAAAAAAATTTGGAAGTGAAAAAATTAACCCTTCTTTCTTTTTCTGTTTCTCTCATAGCAACGTTTTATTCCAGGCATGGGGAGTGGTGCTCCAGGTTCACGTAAGTAATACAGGATTGTTTGGTTGAAATCCATTCATTCATTCATTCATTCATTCATTCATTCATTCATTCATTCATTCATTCATTCATTCATCCATTCATCCATCCATCCATCCGAAAGCCATCCATCCATCCATCCATCCATCCATCCGAAAGCCATCCAGTGATGGATGGATGGATGGATGGGTAGATGGATGCCTATCTCCGGTTTAAATAATTAATTAATATAATTAATTAATAGCATTAATTTACTTTTAATTTTAAAATACCCACATTATGAAGTGAAACAATTTTACAGATAAATCATTAGAAATTAACATTATAGAATGTAACTGTAAATAGAGTAAATAGTCTCTTGTAGCAACTAGTGACGGCATAGTTACTTTGAAAAAGTAACTTTAATCGGTTTACTGATTACTCCTTGAAAAAGTAATTTAGTTAGATTATTGACTACTTGATTTGGAAATTAACTAAGTTACATTAAAAGTAACATTTTTAGTTACTTTCAGCAGCTGCTAACAACAACGCTCTGCCACCTGTGAAAATTACATTGATCTTTGCCAAAACTTAATTGCAAGTTGTTTTATAACATCAACAATGTGTCTCTACTTATTAGGTTGAACTGAAGAAGAAATTTTTAAATGGTTACAAGAGTACAAAAAAACTTTAGTAATTTGTGTTTTTTTTTGTGTGTTCCACTATTGTCTGGGAGACTAAAAATAGGAGTTTAGACCCTTCCCCCAGCCTCCAGGTTCTGCTTACGGCCCTGCGTTTGGTGTCAGAGTGCAGCGCACAGCGCTCCTGCTGTGGCTCCACAATTCTGATGTCCCGCTGTACAGATTGTGACAGTTATCTTAATATTAATAATTATAATGGGGTTTAGTTGCACTCGTTCATTCGTGGCTGATTTCACGTTTATTGCGCTGTTCATATTAGTCTCGATGTTTGCAATTTTTCTGGATAGCTTGACGTCATTCACAGGTAATATATTAACATTAACAAAGACGGCGGGACGCATCATCCGGGAAATGATGGACAAGCTTGACTAAAACTACCTTAATGACAGACAAATTCTGGAATTTATCAGTCTCTGCTTATTTTTAAGTCCAAATGACAACGTCACGTTCAAAAACGAGCCCAAAAAGGCGCAACCCGCGACTCATTAAATTTGCGAGACTTAAAAAAAAGAAGAAAAAAAAAAAAGCCGAAAGCCACTTATAATAATCAGACTTAGTTCCTGTCCAAAATAGTTCCTGTTTTTCCACCAACAGCCAGCATGCCTAGGTGGGCCCCATGTGGGGACAAGGAGGGCAGACTATATGGGTCCCATATGGGTTTGTCCGCGGGTTCCACGATGGCCCCACATGGGTTTGCCCATGTAGGGCCAGAGCCCACATGGGCCCTGCATGGGCCCTATATGGTGGTGGCCCACATGGGTTTTATCCAATTAGGGCCCATGTAGCACCCATGTGGGCTGTGGCCCTACATGGGCAAACCCATGTGGGGCCACCGTGGAACCCGCGGACAAACCCATATGGGACCCATATAGTCTGCCCTCCTTGTCCCCACATGGGTCCCACCTAGGCATGCTTCTGTCGCTGCTGATATTGTCGGATAGAGACATCGGTCCCTTGACAAGACGTGTAGAGGGAATGCAGTTAAATTCCGAAAGAAGATAGTAATGGAAAGTAATTTCAATAAGTAACTGTAGTCTGACTACTGGATTTGAAATAGCATCGCGTGAGATTATTTGTCACTGACAAAAGAGGTCCGATGTCAGAAATGCGTTACTTTGTAACCTTTGCTGACGTCACTGGTAGCAATTTATCAAATCCAGAGAACCACAGCATGCTTCACACTACAGGGCTTTCATGCTTTCAAGAAATGGTGATTTAATGAAAAATTACATGTAATTTTAATTACATCATCATTAAAAGATAAGCTACAAATTAAGGCTGAAAGTAATGACTGTTTGTGGGTACAGGGTTTCCCTTCCCATCTTGGCCCACCATGTTTTTGTATTAAAAGATGTTAAGTTGACAGAAAATGTAAAATATTGCTGGGTAATCATATATACATTACTGGAAGACACTGCTGACTATACTTTAACTCAGAACTATATGTCTTAAAAACAAATAAAAAAAGAATAAACATTTTTTGCACTTCTATTAAATTCCAAATTAATTAATCAGTTAATGGATCTAAAAACACAATGTAAAGCTGATCACACATATCATGGGCCGGTTCCATGATACCTGGGGGGCCGGTTTAAGGCCCCCCAGGTATTCATAAATGCAAACATTTTAACACAGATATTGAAATTTTACTTTTACTTATTAAGAATATCAATGTTCTTAAGTATAATTTTACGGTTCCAGCATGGCTAAATTAAAAGATCTTAAGCAAACATTTAAATCTAAGATTTTAAGGAGCTGGCAAGTTTACTTTATAGAGTTCAAATAGCTACAATCTGATGCTATGAGTTTAAACTTTAAGTTTGAGCTCCGTGTGTTCACAAACTCAAATTAGTAAACTGCAATTATCACTGACTGTTTTTAAGATTGGCCAGTTAAACTAGGCCCATCTTCTGTATTGAAACGCTATTAGAGGTGCTGGTGTTTTTAGCAGCAATAGGGAACCCTAAGTCAAATTCTGCTCAAGACCTCATACAGCCTTGGACCGGCCTCTGCAATGCAGAGGGACTAACGAGGAGATTTCATTTATGAGGCTTTAGTAGCTCTTCAATTTCATGTCTATTGACATGAAACTGCTTTTGTTGCCCAAGCTTTAAGGAAAAGGTTTTTCTGATCTCCATGTGCAGCAGCGCTGCCTCACTAAGTTCACAAAGCATTTGACATGAAGTTATTTGATGCATCGTGTCACTGCAAAATCTAAAATAAAATAAATATATAACAAATAAAACCAACCAACATCTCCTCCACGAGCTGAACCTCTGAACCTCTAACGCTGCGGTCAACCGGGAACACATACATAAAATTTATCAATGCAGACAAAGAGCCACACACTGGGCAGCATGTTGAAATGTAAACGCACACACTGCACACAATTCCTTGTTCACAAAAATATAGCAGGTAGAACCTGGCGGCCCGCCAGGCTTAAGATTAAGATTTACTTGGGGAGACCACAGGGTATTTCAACTCACAAAAATGAGTTTGTCTTCTCACTGAAGTTATCAAGGCTGCCTTTTTGCCTTAAGGTTCATGTAAATATGGTCAATTTATGAATAGTTTTGACCCAAATAATCTTAATCTTTATATATTGGGCTGTGATTAGCTCCTCCTCTCCCACCACTTAAGTAGAACTTATTTTTTATTTGTTGTTTTTGCTTCTTAATGACTACATGAATGACTGGATAGTTTGAATATCTGGACTTACGTAATTAATCAAGTACAATCTAAATAGAAGTTTTTTCTTTCTATTGGGTGATTTTTTTTTTTTTACACATTGCTCTCAATTTTTCATTACAGTGTTAGAAACTCCATGGAGAGATATATCCTCAACGTGAGTAAATTTGTTTTTGTCCAGGTGCATGTTACCAATGTGTTTGTTGCTTTTTTGCCTCATCAGGTAAAAACATGGGCCGTACAGAGGATGAGAGGGAAGGGAGGGGTGAGTGGGCCCCCCGGCCCTCTGCCTACCATCTAACAGAGGGCTGGGGAGCCTGATGGAGGTTGCTGCAGGTCTGTTGGACGGCAGACAGGTAGTACAACTGAAGGTTATGGCTGGTTCTGGTCTGACTATGTTTGAAAGATTTCACAGATAAATCTCAGGAGATACTCAGGGAGACCATGAAAAGAGGAAAAACACAATGAGTAGCACTGGGCTCAGGTAGTTCACACAGAAAACTACACAGAGGTTCACAAGGGGGGCTTGATGTTACCACATGGCAAAGAGAGACTGGCAACCAGCTCCTTATGTCTACATTGTAATGAGGCTTGAGGAGTTGCTGGTGTGCAGGGAATCAGCCCTCAGTCCTGGAACTAGTTCACCTTGGCGACCTCTGGTCACTAAAAGTGTAGAGTCACAGAAAAAACACAATATTATATTATATTATATTATATTATATTATATTATATTTCCTTCAGATTTTAAAAACAGGAGTTATCAAAACACTAGTCAAAACAAGCAATCTGGACAAATACTCAACAGACCCTTAGAATAAATCAATGTGTGCATGTGCCATAACTTCCTCCAGGTGAACAGAAACTAAACTGAAGTTATTATTTTGGATCTAAAGAGGAACGATCTAGAGTGAGTTATTACAGCTAGAAACTAGCGATAAGGTAAGGTAATTTTATTTATATTGTACTGAGGCCTGATGTCTGAATATAGTAGTAAACTCCCACCTGAACATTCAGAGCCACATAAAGACAGTTACAAAGCCAGGCTACTCTGCATCCTCAGAACCAGAACCAAACATGGAGAAACGGCATTCAGCTTCTATGCACCACAAATCTGGTACAAACTTCCTGAAAACTGTGAAACAGCCAAAAGACTGAGTGCTTCTGCTGGGTGATATGGAAAAAAAATCACACTATTGATTATTTTTATATCAAGATAATGATTGATATTATTATCTTGCACAATTAAGCACATTGTCAGGTATTTTCATAAGAAATTGACAAAATAATATCATTGCTTACATTTTTCTATCTCTATCTTACAGTGACATTCCACTGAACTGACACACATTATAAAAATAAATTTTACTGCAGCAATACATATGTTTCTTGTATCGATCTCTAGATCAAGTTTTATTGTAAAGAAATTACAGAAAACAAAATGACAAAGTCAATAAAGTTTATGAGTAGCATTCAAGACAGTTGAATGCTACTGTCTTGAACCTAATGGTGTTAACATGGACACAACAAATAAGAATAAAAAAATAAATAAAATAAAAGCTCTTAAAAATATAGAGAAATGATTAGTCCTTTTAGACTAAGGAGTTCAATAAGCTTATTGTTATGGTCTGAAAAACCATAACAAAGTCAAATGCTTTGACTAGATTTAACTGTTTAACTCTCCCTCAGTCTTGGCGCGTTGCTCTGGAAGAGTCATGATTGTCCAATGGGTGATCCGTCAGCTATTCTGTTCGCCAAACCACAGAAAAGCTCATAAACCACCAAAACCACACCATGGTAAAAGGCTCCGGCAGAATCCAAACAATTACGGGAAGGATCAAACTCTGCTTATTTGTAGAAAAATCACTAAGCTGCCAAATAAACAAAAGTAAACTGACCAATACATTTCGGTTTAAGACAAAGAGGTACCCTCCCCAACAGACTCACACAGATGTGCACTAAGACCTTTTTTTCTCCACAATTTTGTTAATAGTAAAGCCGTAGAGCTGCAGGCACTCCTTCTACTTACTACCTAATTCTGATTTTAACCAATATGTATCTTATGTCATGGTGCTGATTGTCAGAAGTATTTGAAAAACATGGGAGGTTGTTTTAAAAATTGGTCCTAGCAAAGTGTATGTGAAGCCATAAAGACCCTTGGGAGCAAAATGTTTGTTCTGGCAAATAAAATTATTTTAATTGTAAATTTTATTTTCACATTTTAACAGAAACAAACAGGAACTTCTGCGGTACATGAATAATTTTCAACCTCAAAACAAAAAAGTCAAAGCCATCAGAGTTCTGCTGCACGGCCCAGTTGGTGCAGGAAAGTCCAGCTTCATCAACTCGGTCAAAAACATCCTGCAAGGGAAAATGACCAATGAAGCTCTGGCCAGCAACACAGCCTCTGATCAAAGTTTCACCAAGAAGGTGAATTTGTTTTTATTTTTGTTCAGCATTAAAGGCTCCTTCCTATATTCTAATGTCATGACTTTTTACTTGTGCCAGTTTGGTTTATCAGCTGATTCTCTACATGTCTGAGTGAAAAGTTATCTGATACTTTACAGTATAAAGTGTAGACATGATTTTTATTACACATTCACCCTTTATCCTCAGTTTACCTTTGGAATACACCAAGATTACAGGACCACCTTGTTCAGATTTTTATTTTACAAAACAAATTTAAGTTTGAAAATAAAATAGTTTATATATTTTGAAGAAGATTTGCAGGATTTCTTGTAGTTTAATATTTATATTTTGCATCTGTTACACTAGTTCACTATTGTATACTGCTTACATAAAAATCTAACTCTTTTTCTCTCAGTATCAAACCTATAAAGTCAAGAAAGAAGGCAGGGAAAACTTTTATCCGTTTGTGTTCAATGACATCATGGGTCTGGAGGACGGAGATGGAAGAGGAGTCAGAACAGACGACATTAAAAACGCCTTGAAGGGACATGTGAAGGATGGATATAAGGTATAAATAAGTACAATTACAATAGGCCTTCGCAGTGCTTAGCTGCTCGGGCCTAAATGTAGACTTTTAAAGTAATTTTTAACTATCACCTAAAAGACTAGTTCTAATTGGCTTAGATCCTAAAACACTAACATTTACCTTGCTTTATACAAAACAATATATTTCCATACAGATTTTTCATGACTCTGTCATTTATTTCCACAGTTCAATCCTGCATCTTCTCTTGCTGATGATGATCCTGGTTTCATCTCTTCCCCGTCCATCAGTGACAGAGTTCATGTTCTGGTCTGTGTTTATTCTGCTAATGCAGCAGAAATCAAGCTGTCAGTTTTACAGAAAATGAGGAAAATCAGAGAAGCAGCCAGTGATCTGGGTAAGAAATAAGTTCTACAATCACATTTCTATTCAGTAAAGTATTGCATCTGTGTACACAAGAGAGAAAAACTTTCCAGCTTGATTTTAGCTATTATAGTTGGTTGTAAAAATTGAGTACAAAGAAAATGTATATAACATTTTTCTACTTTCTCTTTTTTTCTTAATGCCTTATTTCTGGATTTTCCAAAATGGCTCTGAGCATCTGAGAAGCATTGCTTTTATGCAGCTGACCAGATATATTACGGTAATTACTAATAATCTCTAAAGAAACTCTCTGTATCCACAGGAATTCCTCAGCTGGCGATTCTCACTCACATCGATGAAGCCTGTGGGGAAACAGAGAAAAATCTGAGAAACGTCTACAGGAGCACATATTTAAAGAAAAAGGTGAGTTGTAGGAAGATTTATTCAAAACAGGATAATCTCTCTCACTATATTAGACTCTGAATATACTTATTTTTTTAAACAGATGGGCGACTTCAGCTCCAGCCTGGGGATCCCAATGAACTGCATCCTCCCAGTGAAGAACTACAGTGATGAAATTCAGTTGAATCCAGACGTCGACACTCTGATTCTGAGTGCTCTGAAACTGATGATTGACTTTGGAGACGACTACGCTGACAAACTGTGAAGCTATGGTAGAAACAATCAGTAGTGTCCGTTTCAAGTAAACTTATTTTTCTTTAAGTTGATTTAATTTAAAACACTAATCAGGTGTAAACATAGAAATGGCAAAAAAAAAAAAAACACTGTAAAACATAATAAATTTTTCCTTTAAAAAATATATGCAAACTCATTGCCTCAAAATTGTTCAGTTTTCATTAAATTCACTGAGTAACACTAACATTTCAATTTTAGTGAGTTTAACTTCAGTTCACATAGTAAATCTGAGTTGTTGTTTTACTTAAATGGCATCCAAAGCTCTTATCATTGTTATTATTATTATTGTTATTATTATTGTTATTATTATTATTTTATTTTATTTTTTTTGCATCTGTAGATAAACATGCAAGCATGTGCTATTGAAAACACATTTTATTAACTCAACACTACTTATATAATAGGGACGTTTACTTTATTGAAATAGTTTGTGGCTCATGCTTTTTGATTTGTTTTTCTAATTAAACTTTGACAAAAACTATGGAAAGCAGAAATATTTTGCTCAATTTTTTTCATTCAGCTTTTCATCAGGCAGAGGCAGCTGGTCATGAAAATGAGTCAGTTATTCAAATGTTACATTTTGTCAAGTGCCATTAATGCACATCAGAATGTTGATTAATGTTTCATTTATATCAGTACTTTAAAGTGTATATTTCATTGTTTTGTATATGTTGTCAATATCATGTATTATTTTAAATGAATTAGCTTACATTATAAGCACTGTGACAGTGTTTATTGGGTTTTCAGGATTTTTACTCATTAACTTAGCCTACATTATAATTTGTCACTTTGTTTTGCTTTCATGTGTATTGCAATGTGTTTATACTGTTACAACTATTTTGTTTTATTCCCCCTTTGGTTTCAGTTTGTCTATGTTAATGAGTCTGGAGAAATGGCGATGAAGTCAATAAAGGTGTAAAACAAACAGGAAGATGAACAGGCAGAGGAGAACTTGGGGAAAAGAGAAATACAGTAGAAACATGCTCAAATAAAACAGGTGCCACACTGACTGACCATATCATAAACCATAAACAGGGTTGACTGTTTTTTTATTTTAATTTTGATCAGGTTTCCCTATCAGCTTTGAATTGTTAAACATTTGTAAAAATGAAGACACTCTCATAAATGTTGTCCGCCTCAGTAGAGATTCAGAGGGTGAAACATGTATTGTTCACTTTGTTACTGTTTTATGGACTCTATACATTTCAGATGATAATCGACCTAAAGAGATATTCTTGTATTCTTGCTATCATTTCTCTTAAAATAGATCTTCATTGTTAATTTAATCTAAAAAGTTGGGTTTTTATTAGCTGTAAGCAGAAAACATAATAAATTTAAATAAAACCTTGAAAACATCTGTGTGTGATTGATCTATATAATGTATTTCACTAAAGTAAATGCACTTTACAATAATATTCTACTTTATTTACTGGGGTTAGTTGTAGGAATGTGTTTTAACCAAGAAGAATAGGTGTTTGTTATGGCAATGTACAGTTTATTTAAAATACCACATGTTTGTAACAAAACAGTATGTTGTGTTTGGTAATTGAGCAGCAGCTCAGTGTTGATGTAATAAAAAAATATCCAGATGAAGAGAGAAACTCAGAGAGAACAACAAGAAAATCAACAAGATATTGATATATATGTTCATCTCAAGTTTTTTTTAGACAAAGAAATGTACAGCACCATATTAAATGTGGGAAATTATAGGTCATAAAAACAAGTTGTCACAAAAATTGTACAGCCCATACAGTTAAAAATATAATCAGAGGTATAAAAATGAACAACAGAGAAGGACATAAGAAAGTGAAAAGTTCATATTTATAAGAAATCCTTTCATCCCAATCAAAATAAAAAAGTTTACGTTTAAGTTTAAGATTTTCCTGGGGAAAAATCAAAATAGAACCGGTGTAGATGAAAATTATTGTATATCAGTGAGACTTTCATTCACCTGCAGGTAACATATGCATAAAATAATATTTTATACCATATAATAAAATATGGTAGTTAATTACCATGTTACAGCAGACAACCAGAGGCCTGGGAGCTTGAGGGTTCTCCTCCAGTATCTTGGCTGTGCCTAGA
>NW_006800430.1:36945-65893 GCF_000485575.1 Poecilia formosa
AAATTAGAAACTCAGCTTTTATTTACCAGTTTTATGCAAATAAATGAAGCATAAAATCAATCAGTAAGACCAGCCAAATAAAAATGTCCAAAATATGTTACAAATCCATAAAGATAAAAATACAACCCTTAATGCTGAACATTCTATCTTATATTCATGACAAATATACCTCCATATTGGGCTATAATTCCAGTTTTAGTGTAAGTGCCTCACAATTTGTAACAAAATATAATGAAAGCTTGATGAGTTAAACTTCATAGAAACATTTTAATGTCTTGTGTCAATCAGCCAAAGAGTAAATAAAGACGTCTGAACGGTTCTAATATCTGAGCAGACGACAGTTTAAGAGCTTTAAGATCAGCTGCAGTTTGAACTATTTATAAACTATCCTGAGATGATTAATCCAGATCAACATAAAGAAAATAATTACAAGTCTATGTGAGACACAATAAAAGCATGAAAAACAAATTCCATAAAAAGAGAGATAAGGCTTAGCTTTAGCAAAAGGTCAAAGTTCAGAAAAGGTGGAGGTGATGACATCATTATCTTGAGCTTATGCTTCATACAAAAAGGTTCCAGTGGCAATATGTACAAAATAAACAACTATGGTCCCAACATGGAGCTCAAAAAATAATAAGAGGAAAGAGGAATAATCCTCTAAAGTCACAGAGAAGCTTAAAGACATTTTAATGATTATTTATTTTACAATGTCTTCAGTCCTGAAAGCCACATTTTGTGTCATTTAAATAGAGTGACGAGAGAATTTTTATTCTTGACCATCTAAATTTGTATCATAAAATCATGTTTGATAAATTAGAAGTGAAACACATTATATACTGTATATTAATTACCCATACTGATGTTTCCCGTCCTTTATTTCTGTTATATGATAACTTTCTGTACAGCTAATGATAAAAATTGCACTTTTTTCAGAAAGTTTTTCAGAAAGTACTTTCATTCTGACAGGTCTCATCAAAACACATTATTTATTAAATGTGAGTGTACCCTATATAGACTTCTTCTGATTTTTTTTGACTAATCAGAACTTGTAAAATACCTTTTAATAAAAATCAAAAAAGACCATGATTAATCTGAGGTGGTGAACTTCATTATCTTTATGTTTTATACATATCATATTTTTAAAATAATTCTCTTACTTTGCTTCCAAGATGAAATTATTATTTTTTTAATTTCAGCAAGTCGATATGTGGCTCACATATTAATAGTAAGTCAGTCATGAAGCGGAGGAATGCTTTCTCTCTGCTTGTGCATGTGATCTAGTTCAATCTCTTTTTCCATTCTATTGCTTATAATTTGGTTCTCTTGTTCTTATTTTTCTATGTTTTGCTAACTTCGTTTACTGCGTCTATTTTTTTTCTTGTCTATTAAAAATGTAACAATTTGATCCGCTGCCTTGTCATTTTGTGAACAGTTTAGTAATCCCGGCACAGATTCATGGAACAGAACATGAACATGCAAGTCAACATTACTGATAGTATCAGACCAATTTGTCCCAGCAGTGGAGTAGTCAGAATCTCTGGTGTGATGCATCAAAACCAGGATGATACCTTTTTCATCTGTTGAAAAAAAAAGAGATGCTCAAAGTTTGACCTCCATGTCATTAGAGCAGATTTTTCTAGTTCAAAATTTTCCTCAATTTATCAATCTCAAAAATCTGAAAATTCAGTATTGAGAACACTCTTCACACTTTAGCTTGATATTTACAATGCAAGTTATGAAAACATCCAAGATTTGCACTTGATCAAACCGGTTCTACAAGATCAACTTGAAATTTGGTGAGTTTTCTCACAAGTCATGGGGGATCTAAAGTTATTAATGTTTTTCATCTTCTGACTTTTTATTATATGTTGAAGCAGCATAAAATATGACTTCTCTCAGACAAAAATGAAATTATCATATGCCCTGCAAAGAGATATAAAACTTCTGTGTAGGGGTGCACCGATTGGAGTTTTCTGGCCGATTACCGATCTTTAAAAAGCTCAACCTGCCGATTCCAATTTTGGTCAATACCAATTTTATTTGTCTGAAATGTTGCTCAATATAGCAAGAAAGCTGTTGAGTTGGCAACACTGGGATCACTATTGTTAATTATAACAGACATAACTCAGTGGGTCAGTCTGTCAGTCAAACCTTTCTCACCAGAGAAAAAAAGAGGAAAGTAGTTGATTCTTAGACCTTTTCCAAGCTAGATAAGATCGGTGGATGAGATTGGCTTCATATGAAAAAATCGGCCGATCACCGATCTCCCAAAATTAAGGAAATCGGCACTGATAAATCGGCTGGCCGATAAATCGGTGCATCACTACTTCTGTAATAGCTTATTTGGTTTTAACACAACTCAGTGGTCAAAAACTGACATCACCTAAGCTCAAGACCTACAGAAAAGTATTTTTGAGCCCAAGAAAATAAAAATATGATGTACTGCAACTTAGTGTAGATATATGACAACAAAGTTTGGTAAGATATT
The DNA here is from genome assembly GCF_000485575.1 of Poecilia formosa. Classification (NCBI taxonomy): domain Eukaryota; kingdom Metazoa; phylum Chordata; class Actinopteri; order Cyprinodontiformes; family Poeciliidae; genus Poecilia; species Poecilia formosa. The sequence continues at coordinate 39,434 of NW_006800430.1, forward strand.
CTTGATTATGTTTTGTTACAAAAAAATGTAATAAATACTTTTCACTTGGTCCAAAGCTGCTTCCACATCTGAGCCAACACGGGACGTGATGGGACAATAAACAATGGGGTCTTTATGTATCTTGCTGATATTTCCCTTGAGCTTCTTCTTAACTAGTTTCTTAAAGGCTTTATCTGCTCCAAAGGTTTCACCTGTAGTGACATACTAAATACACAGTTAAACAACAAAGGGACAATTAGCATATAAAATAATGCCGACAATGGGATTTCAACAAGACATGATTGGAGGAAAAAGAACAATGTCGTGTCTCTGCTTGTTTTACATCTGTTACCTCAGGTTCCTATTTCTTGCATTTCATCAGCTTCATCATAGGTGCATTTTGTTGCTCTTACCTTTTCTGAAAAATAAGACCGCATGAAAAGTGAATAATTACATAGAATTATTCAGTGTCAGTTTTGTATTAATATGAGAGGAGATTTTCACTCACTAGTTGTCTTTTTCCACATCTCGTGGATCCCTAGCACAAATAGATACACATTAACATTGATAGTTTCATCCATCCACTGTAGTAGAAGTGCAGTGGCTGGGAAAAGTATTCATATCCCTTGAACATTTCCATATTTTGTTACATTACAAACACAAACATAAATATATTTGTTTGTTCATAAACATATTTAATTGGAATTTAATGTGGAGGTCAAAGAGGTATACAATTGTGCAGTAGAAAGAAAATTATACATGATTCAACATTTTTTTTTTTTACAAATGAAGAACTGAAAAGTGAATTGCACAAAAGTATTCGGCCCCCCTGAGTAAATACTTTGTGGAACCACGTTTTGCTGAAGTTACAGCTGCTGGTCTTTTAGGGTTTATCAAGTTTTACCCCTTCTTCTTTGTAAAGCAGACCAGGCTCAGATTAGAGGGAGAATGTTTGAACAGCAGTTTTCGGATCTTGTCAGATTATTGATTGAGTTTAGGTCTGGACTTTGACTAGGCCATTCTAGAATATGTTTAGTTTTAACCATGTCATTGTACCCGTGGCTTTATGCTTAGGGTGGTGGTCTTGCTGGAAGGTGAACCTCCACCCCAGTCACCATGGGTCTGTTGGCTGCATCTTTGACCAGAGCTCTCCTTGTCCATCCTGTAAGTTTAGCTGGATGGATTTGTCTCACAGGTTTACAGTTGTGTCATACTCTTTCCATTTTTGGAACATGAATTGAACAGTGAGATGTTCAGACCTTGGGAACTATTTCTCTAACCTCAGCCTATTTTAAACTTTTCCACAGCTTTCTCCCTAACCTGTGTGCTGTGTTCCTTGGACTTCATGATGCTGTTTGCTTCCTAACATTCCCTGAGCCTCTGAGGTCTTACAGGGCAGCTGGATTTGTACTAAGATTAGATTACACACAGGCAGACAATATTTAGTCATTAGTAGTCATCAGGCAACTTTTGAAAGCAAGTGGTCACACACAGAAATAAGGGAGATGAATATGTTTGCACACTAAATTTTCAATTTTTTATTTTGAAAAAAATGGTTTGAATCATGTAATTTTCTTGCAACTTCTCAAATGTGTACCATTTTGAGTTGGGTCTTCACATTAAATTCCAATTAAGTATATTTATGTTTCTGGTTGTAATGTAACAAAATATGGGAATGTTCAAGGGTGTGAATACTTTTTAAGCCACTATGTAACGAGTCTTTTTTCCAAATAATTTCAATTAACAAAAGTAATATTTAGATATTTATATTTGGTGATAAAGATTTACAGATTTACTTAATAGATGCATATCAAGTTTCAAAATTTACACATGCGTAAATATAAATTTCAGGATATTTTAATCTATTGAATTGCAGCACATTTGGCTTTCCATACCTGCAGCGGTCCAAATTGTTGGTATAGGATGATTTGGAACTTATTTTGTGAGATTTTTCGATTGGAGCCCCAAATGCTGTGGACCGAACCTTTCTTTGCTTTCTTCAGAGTCAGTGTCTGAAGAAAAAAAAAATAAGCAGCGACTTAATTTTGTTCACCTCCAACCCAGATCCGTGAGCCGCGGGCAGAACACGCTGGTAGAAATGTTAGGTTAAAGTGGAGCGGAGGACGAACCGAAGGGCGACAGTTTTGGTACCGTTTCTTTATAGTGATAGAAGGTTCCTGACCAGGAGCAGAGGGACAGATTGAGGCTTCGTATGTTCTCCCCCTATCTGTAGCACACCGAGCATTTAAAGCTCTAGGACAGCCTGATAACGTCAAAGTCAGAAATTGTTTCTGCTGCCAAACAATGTGTCTATTTAGGGAAGAGGCTGAGAGTTGTTCTGAAACCACTATTGAAAGGACAATTAAGAAAAATTAAAAGGGTTTTATGTGATCAGGCCTACATTTTTCCTTCTCCAAAGGCATAAATGTAAAAAAACAAAACAAACAAAAAAACAACCTGTGGCAACCACAGTTTAACCTTTCAGATTAGTAATATTCAAGGAAATGAATATAAGTAATATTATATTACTTATAAGTAATATATTATTTATAATATAAGGCTTTATTTCCTTCATTACCTCATTCATATAAGGGAATGAATTCCTTTACTCTTCACACTTTTACATGAATAAAGAGCTTTTTATTCACGTAGAGTGCTTTATTCTCTTTTATGTGAGGGATAAAAACAGACTTTATTTCTCACAAAAAGCCTACACAGCCCACAAAGACAGTGAAAAATGACTCCTACCTGTACTGTCGGTGCTGCAGCAGCTGCGACAAAGACTGAAAGCAGAGAACGCCTTTACTTTCACTTTAGGACAGAACAGCCGCTCCGGATGAGTTTAACAAGGTTTTGGGAGGCAAAATTAATCCACGTAGCAATAATACTATTACTCAAGTAAAATAAAAAGGTGCAGTGCAGTAAAACTACTCTTATAAGTACTTTTTCCCCAAAAGAGTTCCTCGACGTAATGTAACAACTACCCACTTTTGAACATAGACAACATCAGTAATCTAGAGGCTATTGTTAACCAGCTTAAGGTGGTGTACCGATATTAGCTAGTCATCTTTTAGCTAACATTACCTGCATCCAAAAGCTTTACTCAACTCAGTCGGTTAGTTCCAAGTACATCTGGCCGCAGCAAACAGAAAGGGGCGGGGACGGATACATGCCTTATTTGGAAACGGGAAGGGTGCGCCATTTCCTGGTCTCACGTTTTTATTTTCTTTTGAAATATGGGATATATCCTCAACTTTAGGGAGGAGTTTCATTCTCAGCATGTATTTCAATTTCTCTCTTTTATTTATTTCAGCGCATCTCACCGTTTTTTTTTTTTTTTACCAAATTCTGTAGCTTTCGGTTTACTTCTAAATCTGCTCCTTAGTCGCATCTTTTCGGGCTTGCTACTGCCTCTAGTGGCGTGGGGGTGGTAACACATTACTAAATCAGAATAGCAGAAAGACTTTATTATTTATCATTAATTCTGGCATTAATGTAACCATAAAATACAAATTCCCTCAAAAAACACCATACCTTTTCATTTTCTTAAGGAAGTGAGACTAATTAGATGAGATAAACAAGACCTGAAAGCAATTCCAGTTTCTCTCAATGGCCAACCTGTTGAAACTGTGGCTAATTTTAAATACCTCAGGTCCTTCCTGGATAGTCAGCTCAAATTTGCTGAAAACACTGGCTATATTTTTAAGAACTGCTCTCTGTGACCAAACCACATGATTTACAAAAAGCGAGCTTATCCTATGACTACGTAAAGAGATTCCTGCATGATAATAGACTGTTACAGTCCATAGGGGTCCCTCCAAGATATCATTGGAGGAAAAGCACAAATCATTCACTGCACCTGACCCACACCAGCACAACTCCATCCTCAATAGGCATCAATTGCCCAATGCACAAAACCAGCACAAACCTGGTGTTGGAGTTCATTCAATTTTCCACTACCACCCAGGTTCATATATATGTAGTTTGTCACTGTGGTTTCCCAGTTCTAAGGTGTTTTTTCCACTCTTTATGAGTAAGAGCAGACTTCTGGGGTGTTGTCTTGTACTCTCCTTATCCTTCTTTTTCTGTTGTCTTTCTATGTTCTTTTACCCCAGGAGAGGGCGTTAAAGAGCAATGCTACACTCTAAAATGTGATTTTGGCTGCAGTTCAGGTTATTGACTTATTTACATTAATCTCACTTAATTGTTTTGGTTTAGTGATGACATCTTACTTTTTGTGCTGAATTAATTTAAAAGTTACACATTATTAACTTAGTGGAACTTCTTACTTTGAATTTACTTGAAATAATTAAGTTCAATGTTGTGTTCCTATCTGACATTATGATTGAAGCTTCACCAGGCACAGATCCTGTACCACATAAAGAGCCCTCAGTCCTACATGGTTCCTGTCATGATGATCTTTGCTGCATGTCTTCCCCCTCTGTCATGACCTACTCTCAAATAGAGGCTGCCTGAGCCAAGAAATCCTTTAAAATAAGATCATTTATTATTTTACTTCTATATTTGAAGTAAACAAAATGATTTGAGTAGGACTGACTTAAAGTTAAATCCACTCAATAAATAAATCAAGTTTGAAAAACTTAATTAAGTTACTTGTTACCAACTGAAGAAATTCAAATAAGTTGGTTCAACTATATTTTTCAGTGTAATAAGTGAATGAACTTTAGTCCTTTTATTCTAAACTAAAGCACAAATATAGTACAGCTTTGTTGTCAATGTTTTAGTCATAAATCCTGGATGAAGAAAAAAGTACTTTAAAAGAAACTTCAACTAAGAGTAACAGTTGATTTTTACACAACAGCTCTGCCTGTTTCAAAGAGCAGAGCAATCCTTTGTGTTTTCTGTACATATGACTATGTGTAGCCTGGTTAAGGCTTATCTGATTTCAGTTTGTGTGTGTGACTAAGCTAAACTACTCCAAACAATTAAAAGATTTCATACAGCAAGGGCTGTGGTCTAATTTCACTATTTATTTTTCTGGTTCAACCCTTAACAATCCTGGACCATTAAATTCAAGCTTTAGAAAAATTAATACTTGTAATAATTCTAAGTATTAGAGATAATATGAATATTTTCCTATCTTTTGATGAATAAATATGTAGTAAAAAAACTTCTTGAAGGCTGTAATGCTGAATATTTCAAGTTGCATGTTTTTTTTATTATTACACATGCTAAAAACCCCTATTCCATACATTGGATGGTAGAGAGAGGCAGTAGTGGTAAGGTAATCTATTCAAACTAAAAGTGAAAGAAAAAAATCCTACAAATAGTTTGAGTTTTTCCTTTGATCATCACTGTGGCAGTTCTCCACCCCTGCAGCACATCACCTCTTCAGGTAAGCTCAGCACATAAAATATCTGCTCTACAGCTGCTGTGGCTCATAAATTCAGGTTAATTGTTTAAACTGCTCCATGTTTTAATAATATGTTGGGGCTTGCGTTGGTAATTGCTACAAACAAGTTATTTTCTATTCTTATGAATAAAAATAAATGACAGCATAGCTTCAAAATAGTTGTGATAAAAAAAATGCAAATCAAATAGAAAAATAGAGGGTGCAGTGAAAACTCTTCATTCTTTCTCTCATAGCAGATTTTTTCCAGTCATGGGGAATGGCTCTTCATCACCTGGTAAGTATTACAAACTTGTTCCATTGAGACGCTGGTAATAGATACTTTGACTTACTTTCAGCTTTTAAATGAATTTACAGCTAAACAATGAATCAACTTTATAGGATCTACCTAATGCTAGGTCTGACACTCAGAACATGACAAGTATTTTGTTAAATACAAAGTCTTGTGATGTCAGCTAAGAATGTGTAAAGATATATATGTGCTCGTTTTGTAAAAACGTCATTCATGATTAAAATCAATGGGACGATATTAAGTTTCTTGCTGTGTCATGCCTCTTCTGTGACTTGACCATCTCATTTCATTTTGTTCATAATAAATGTTAAGCAATATCATGAAGTGTTTATATTTTACAAGTCCTAACAATGAGTTACATAATTAAGCAGGTAACAGTTGAAAGATTAAGTTTTACTTATCATTTGAGTCACATTTGCATCATTTCTGCAGCAGCTTTGCACATGAAGAGGAAATTAATTTTCTTATTGAATGTTTTCCAGAAGTCTTGTAATTTCAGCCTAAAAAAAAATGAAGCCTAAAAATAGATTGTAGTAATTGAAGCATGATTTGAATTGGAGCTGAAAATGTAAGATTTTTGTGATTTATTCTGTTTTGTCATTTAGAACCTCAACATGGTTCCTGTGAGTACTTTCTTTTCACTCTCACACAATAATGCACTCATCTTTCCACTGACAGGTTCAACCTGTTTCAAATACTGCTTTAATATACTGCAATTCATATATATAACAACCCCAATTATAAATATAACATAAAAACATACAAATATTTGTATCACTTTTTAAGTGACAGATTTTGGCCTAATTAAATTTAATCTGCTTTGCTGTGTTTAGCTCCTCCACCGGCTCCACGTAAGTAGAACTTAGTTATTAAGGCTTTTTATGTTTTTTGGTCTCAATAATGTATTATTTTAAATTAACTATTTGATTGCTTGACTATCTGTATCTACGTATTTAATGACATATAATATAAATAACAAATTCTGATTACTATTGCAAGACATATTTTAGATTTTGATCTAATTTCCCCATCACAGTTTTAACAACTCCATGGAGAGAAATAACATGGGGGTGAGTGAATGTATTTTTGTACACCAGCCTGTTGCCATTGTGTCTATTGCTCTTCCACAGTCTCTTCTTTCACTTCTTACCAGTGGAGCAATTTATACAGACTTCTACATACCCCTTATTAATGTCTCAGAAAGACTGGACTTTACCCAAAAACAAAATCTCACTATGATGAATGAAACCATAACCACACAGCCCAGTTATTATCCCCAAAATCCCGCAACATCATCCCCAAAATTACATACCCAGCATTCCAATACACCTTTTTTTCTACAACAATTCTAGCAACCAAAAACAACCATCCTTCATAGCTCTATTTGAATCAAAACCACCACCTGATAAAATACACCTCCTCAGCCTAGATCCTAATAAACAGGCCTGAAGGGCCACCCAAAGCATTCAAATGGAACCAGGAAAAGCCAATATTCACCACAGGGGAGGAGAACACCCTGAAGGAACTTCAGTCATCAAAACAGCGGACATGGTAGCTACACAGCCTGACATATGAGATCAAGAGATCCATCTATTTTCTTACACCTTTATTCCTCTGGGTTTGCGATGTGTGCTGGTGTCTATCTACAGCTTTCAACGGGCAAGAGGTGGGGTACACCCTGGACAAATCACCAGTCCATTGCAGGGCAACACAGAGACAGACAGGACAAACAACCATGCACACACACACACTCATAAGGAGAATTAATACAGACCAATTAACATGACAGTGATGCTTTTGGAAGGTGGGAGGAAGCCGGAGTACCCGCAGAGAACCCACCACACATGGGAGATCACGAGGAAATTGAACCCAGGACAACTTTTTCACTCATATCCATTTTGTGCCCCTCATCATTTTTCATCTGGTTCAAAAAGACTTGGGGCATCGGGTGTGCTGTGGTGGCGCAGGGGTTAAGCACAACCCACATACAGAGGCTTTAGTTCTTGACGCAGCTGTCGCAGGTTTGATTCCTGGCTTTGGTGACCTTTTGCTGCATGTCTTCCCCTTTCTCTCATTACCCACTTTCCTGTCCAATAATTATCAAATAAAGGCCACTAGAGCAAAAAATAAAGACTTGGGGCCTGACCTTTAAAAAGTTGAAGTTTCAGGTGTACATTTGATTGCACATGCAATCCTGATCCACAAGGATTGTTTCAGCAAGATGACCAACATAGCAGGTGTAATCCATTTTACTTGTCTTTTTGGATTTGCAGAGCTTATGCTGGCCACCAGAAAGTACAAAATACTGGGAGGAGTTCATGCAAATGTAATAACGCATCATCCACAATGCCACCTGAATCAGATTGTAGGTGGTTTTTTAGCACATTTGAAAAGCAGGTCCAAATTGTCATTCAAAAAATGTCGTTCAAGGTGACTGACCTTAATGTTGGCTGATAAAGAAAAAATACCTCATCAAATGTCTAATCTAATGCTATGAGCCTCACTGCCTCCACCATTATGACTGTTGGAGGTTGGCTCTAGTTACACTTCCCTGCGTAATGTCAATTCATAACTAGCAGTTGAATGTAAGTAGTTGGATATCTACTTAAATAACTAATGGCTTAAAGCATTTTCTAGACTATACTGATAGCCTACTATAAGGAAATTTGTCTATGTGACTAAAATATATATTTGTCAGCAGGAAATTTCTGAGACACTTTGATGTGTTCAGGGGTCATAATCTTTTACATTTTATAATGTTACCCATGAAAATAGAGTGTTCTATTGTATGTTCATAAAAATGAAATACAAATTATACATGAGATTGTATAATTTGTAAAGAAAAATATTTAATTTTATTAAACAGAAACCAATTTCCTGAGGAGCTCCCTAAGGGAGATGGGGAAATTATTTTATTTTGTGTTACCTTGAAGAGTATTCCATTCCCTTGCAATAAATTATTAAATATACCCTGGTCTATTTTGTATACAGTCACACATGTCAATTTAAAATTGCACATATGCGAACATTTCAAGAGCCTCAGTGAAAATGTCTTCATATATTCTTAACTCTTTGGTGAAAATATGACAGGGCTCCATGAGCAAAAAGGCTAGATTGTTTATGCGTATGCAATAGAAGAAACGGTGGACATGTGTTATATAATATAGACAAATTTTCAGTTCATTTGGACCCTGGTGTGAATGCAGGTTTTAACATTTTTAGTTTTAGTTCCTTTTATATATACTTTAAATTCAATGTGAATACCTTCCACTATTGTGTTATTAATCTATAAAATATATCACTTAAGTTGTAATCTTTATTTTCGCATCTTAACAGAAACAAAGAGGAACTTCTGCAGTACATAAAGAATTTTGAACCTCAAAATGAAGAAGTGGAAGCCATCAGAGTTTTACTCTATGGACCAGTCGGTGCAGGAAAGTCCAGCTTCATCAACTCCGTCAACAATGTCCTGCGAAGGAAAATGACCCAGGAAGCTCTGGCCGACAACACAACCAATGATAATAGTTTCACAAAAGAGGTCAGTACAACTTCTTGTTTGACATTAAAGGCTTACTCTTATTTTTAAGATTTATGACTTTTTACTCATAACATAAACTTAAAAAAATAACATGGGATTAATATTATATTTTATTTAAGAAAAGAGGGACAGATCTTTAAACATATTTGACTCCTTTTTGACTGTCAGAACAACAGTCTGCTGTCCATGAAGAACCGCATCCATGAGGTTAAGCTTTGTACTGTATGAACCAGGGAAATAGTACAAGTTGTACTAACCCCAGTTACTCTGGTTGGCGTCACTTTGATTCCTTGCCATGTCTTCCTCCCATTCTTGCATATAATGAAGCCACTTCTTGACAGTTTTGCTGCAGTCTTTGTCAGTTTGGGTTAAACTGCTGAAAAACATAAATAAGAGTGTGGAAGGCGCTGATTAGAATGATGATAAACATTTGACAAGTGAAAGACATTGAAATATTAAATAGAGAACTGGTTATAGATCTGAGAACAAATAAAAACCATACAGTCCCCCTGTACACTCACCGTTAAATTAATAAGGACATGCTAACAAATATTCATTAATATTTATTATAATGTTAGTTGACATATACAGTTACCTATCAAATTGCAGCATGGTGTAGCATTTATAATACTGCACTCGTTAAAATGAGATTATCAAAATTTAAAATAAAGGGCTGCTTATCAGAAAACCTAAAGATAAAACTTGAGGATCAGAGTTATTTTTAGCATAGAGACAGAAAATGGTCTCTATGCCATAAAGGTACAACTTGACTTCCTTATGTCTTCTATAAAACCAAACTGTTTGGTTTTATTATAAAGAATTTTTGTAAATAATTATAATAGATCAATGATTCTTGAGAATAGGGACAAAATGGGTTTTAATTTTCCCATATTTTTTTTTTATTATTTCTCAACCTTATGTATGCAAATATGACAAATAATGTTTAGAAATGTGAAGATGATAAGGTACAGGCTCCCAGTTGCAAATTTTTTTAAAAAATTAAATTTTTAATCGACCTGACCCAGAACTTTGTCATCAACATCTGACAAAAATAAATCTAAAATTATTTTTAAAATACCCCATTAGTGATATTTTTACTCATTTTACAGACAAATGCTTCTCAAGAAATAAAATAAATATCATTTAAAACAAAAAACAACAAAAAGTCCATCTGACGGAGTTGACGTTGACCCAGAACTGAAGGTGGTGACAAACTAGTGAGTAAAATAAAAAAACTTGATATATGTGAAGTAATGCAATTCATGTAAAATACATTAAAATGAATTAGTTGCACAATTAAGTGAGATTTGACAACAATTTCACTGAAAGAGTCAGAAAAACTCTTGACGGAGTTGACATCTGACGGAGTTGACGAAATGCCAAACTACCTCAATTTATATGATGTTATTCTGAAGGAGGCCATATTGTAGCTCGTCAGGTCCATGAAATCTTTACAGTTTACCAAAATTAAGCTTTTATTTCACAAAACTTCATCAAAGTTTTGTAAATTGTCAGTTATGGAGTTGACACATCATGGTTGTGACAAACAACTTAGGAATAAAACAGAAGAAAAAACTAAAGAATAACTTAAGCTAACCGGAGCTAACTAGCCCTCCTAGCAAAGGAAGAGAAAAGACAACGTCATGGGGTCCTCAGAAGTTCTGGTGCCCCCCAATAATGCCTGATTTTTTACATTCTCATTTCTGACGGTGTTGACAAAAACTAAGGACAAATTTCAACGGAGTTGGAAAATATCTAAAAATTATTTTTAATTCAATTTATCGATACTTTTATAATTATTTATATGACTACTTATACTTAATTGTCATAATATATGATTTTAGTATTTCTTTAACTGTTTTAAACTATAAGAATGTGTTGAGTTCTGCTCCTGGACAAGGGCTTTTACAGGCATCATCCACCGACTACAATGTTTAAAATAAAAAAAATATTCACCAGAAAAAAGAAAAATATACATTGTTGTGCTCACATGACCCAGGTTAGTTTAGTCAGATATTTGAAAAAAAATGTATTTTGTGTATATTTTATTCAAATTTCATGCTTTATCCATGGGACCTGTTTTGTCCCTATTCTCAAGAATCACTGAGATACAGGATAAACTTCCATCAAATAGCTGGTTTAATCTTCCATTAACTACAAATATTTCCAAATAAGTTGATTAAATTCCTTAAAAAGTGTCTATATGCTGATAAATAATAGTCCAGTTCCAGTTACCAATCCAAGAATCAACAGACTGAATCAGTCATTAGCAGGTTTAGTTCAGTGTTTCACCTGCCTAACATGTTTTAGGCTTTTCCTTTCTGCCTCACCTGGATTGAATCTGTGGATGATTAACAACCTTCTGCACTTCTTGATGGCTGCAGAAGGTCATGTAATCATCTAACTCAGCTGTTCTGGAACAGAGGCTCATCTAAGCACGTCCCTAAGCACATCATAATAAAAAGTTAAAAAGTGATTTGAAACGATTTAAAGCCCACTTGGAGCAGCCAGCCTTACATTTCCTTGTCCACCACATACTCTCCCAGACCAAACAATAGGCCTTGCCCGATTTTTAAAAACTCAGATCCCACAAAATTTCATGGGATTTCATACTTAGGCCTAGAGTAGTGGGTAGGATAAAAAAATACAAAAGGAGACATAACCCCAATTATTAAAAATATCTGGTTTGGCCCAAAATAACCAGGATTACTATGGGCACAAAACAATGCCCTTATTTTTCAATAAACACATTTAAGATCAAAGTAATATTGCCAAACTTACCATAAAACTGCTCAGAAGAGAATTCAATTCAGCAGCCGGCTGCAAATAAGCAGCAGCAAATTGGCTGTTTGGTTTTATAGAAGACATAAGGAAGTCAAGTTGTACCTTTATAAACAAAAGCTTGAACAAGTGAAAACGGTGAAGTTTTTAGGTGTCATCTTTAATGAAAGCTTAACTTGGAAACATCAAATAGAATCAGTTCAAAATAAATCTAAAAAAGTGAATAATTTGTTGAGATGTCTCTCTGGACAGGAATGGGGAGCTTCAAGAAGTGCACTGTTGGGAGTCTATCAGGCTCTAATGAGATCTACTCTGGATTATGGGAGTATAGCATATATGGCAGCTGCTGACAGTCATCTGAGAAAGCTTGATAGGTAGCAAACACAAGGATTGAGAATTTGTTGTGGAGCTTTCAGAACATCATCTTTAGCTGCTCTACAAGTAGAAACTGGTGAGCTTCCTTTATGATTAAGAAGGTTCAAACTAATGTATATGTACTGGGTGAACCTACAAGGACATAAGTATGATCATCCAGCTAAGATGGTGCTGAAGGAATGTTGGGAACATCATAAATTAAATTGTAATAGTTTTGGATGGATTGGGGACATAAAGACAAAACATCTTGGTTTAACTTTACTCCAGTATAGTGCTACAGTTCCTCAATCTGAAATTCCTCCATGGTTATTTATATCTCCAGAAGTTGATTTTCAATTAAGGGAAATTTTTGAAAAGGGTAAGACTCCAGAGTGGGTTGTAGTTAATAGATATTTTGAAAGATAAAGACAACATAGTTATATATACAGATGGATCTAAAGATCCAAGTAGTGGTAGAACTGGGGCAGCAGTGGATATCCCACACCATAAAGTCTTGATTAAGAGGAGAACAGCTGAGCATTTAGGTGTTTCTACAGTTGAATTATCAGCCATTATTTTAGCCTTAGAATGGTTGCTTGATAATGATACTAGGGAAGAAAGTACATTTATTATAGCATCAGATAGTCGAGCAGCATTATTAAGTATTAAATCTGGCAAATCTTGCAGATTAGATTTGATATTAAGAATATATCAATTATTAGTTCATCTTCATAACAATAAATACTTGGTTCAATTTGTCTGGATTCCTGCACATGCAGGTATAGAAGGAAATGAGGAAGTAGATATTCTAGCTAAGCAGGCCTTGAAATCAGAAATTGTTCATTTGAATATTCCTTTAAGTAAAAGTGAGGGTTAATCTAACATTCAACAAGAAATTATTAAGATTTGGCAGGAGCTATGGGATAATCATGATAATGGGAGACAACTATATACAATTCAAAAGAGTGTGGGAGATAGTAATTATCTGAGTGGAAGGCGGAAAGAGGAAGTAGTTATGACTCGACTTAGAATTGGACATTCTGGACTTAACAGTTTGCTCTTTAAAATAGGAAAGCATGAGACTGGGGCTTGTAGTTATTGCAATCAGGTGGAAACAGTAGAGCATGTCTTGTTAGAATGTGATAAATACTCATAGGAACGTCAGCTTTTAAAGTTGTTACTAAGCAGAAAGAATATAGGACTGTCTATGATTAGTCTATTAGATAATAAATCAAATTATGTTAGAAATCTCTTATTTAGGTTCTTAAATAACACTGGGTTAATGAGTCGTATTTAGGATATGAACAAGTATTTGTGTGTATGCCAGTACATGCTCATGCATTCATACATGTATTAATGGGTGTGTTAAGATGTGAATTTGCACATCCTACACATCATTGAGGCGTGTTAAATTTCCTCTGAGATCTCTGATGACTTTAAATTGGATGCCAGCCGCCAATAAAAATCAAAAGAAGAAGAAGGGGGGGGGCTGAGGACCAGGGTTGAGAAACACTGGATTAGATATCGGCACTTCAGTCATTAGAATTCGACCACAAAACAATATTGATTCAATAACATATTTTCAACATTAGTTAAATAACTAGAATTTGATGATTGTTTGAAGGTTGATCAAACAATCAACCTTCAACCTCAACCAACAATCAACTTTTCTGACCATAATTCAATACTGAATTATCATCATGTGCTATCTGGGAGACATATTGGGAACTATTCCACCAAGATTAATGTAGCAACATGTTCAGAATTTTATTTCGAAAAATGACTTTAAGCTCAAAATTAAAATATGTATTCTCAAGCACTTCTGCTGCTCTTCTCAATTTTTAAATGTATTTTTAGCAGCTATATGTCAGCTGTTTACTTTTAAAACAGCTTAACCTCCTTTTCATTTTTCTCTCAGTATAAAACACATAAATTTAAAAAAGGCAAAGAAAGCTATCCATTTGTGTTCAATGACATCATGGGTCTGGAGGACGGAGATGGAAGAGGAGTCAGAGCAGACGACATCAAACTGGCCTTGAAGGGTCACGTGAATGATGGTTATAAGGTACATGTAGTGTATTTTAATCATATTCAAGTCACCTAAAAGATCTGTCCTTATGGACTTAAATTTTAAAGCTGTAACAGCTAGCTTACTTTATGTAAAACATACATTTTCATTGCAATTTTATCTTTTCCCCCCCCACAGTTCAATCCTGTATCTTCTCTTTCTCATGGTGATCCTGGCTTCATCTCTTCCCCGTCCATCAGTGACAGAGTTCATGTTCTAGTCTGCATTTTCAATGTTAATGCACCAGAAATGAAGCAGGATGTTTTAAAGAAAATGAGGGAAATCAGAGAAGCAGCCAGTGATCTGGGTAAGAAACAAAAAAATAAAAATAAAACTTGCATCCAGTAAAGCAATGTAACTGCAAACACAAGTTAGCAAAAATACTTAAACTTTATTTTAACAGTAGAGGTTGAAGTAAAAAATGCTTAGAAAAGAAATTAAAGTAGCAGTTTAGTCCTTTTTTCATGATATTGTATTTGCCACTTGTAAAAAAATTCTGAGAAGAATTCATTTTACAAACCAGTTAAAATATATTTATTGCTAATGCAATATTAAGATATAATAAAAGAAAACTCTCTGTATCCACAGGAATCCCTCAGATGGCGATTCTCACCCACATTGATGCAGCCTGTGGGGAAACACAAAAAAATCTGAGAAACGTCTACAAGAGCACATATTTAAAGAAAAAGGTGAGTCATAGAAAGATTTATTCTAACAGGAAACAAAACCTAACTCAAAGTAAATTTACATTTATTTTTTTATGTATAGATGAGAGACTTCAGCTCCAGGCTGGGGATCCCAATGAACTGCATCCTCCCAGTAAAGAACTACAGTGATGAAACTCAGCTGAATCCAGACGTCGACACTCTGATCCTGAGTGCTCTGAGGCTGATGGTTGACTTTGGAGACGACTACGCTGACAAACTGTGAAGCCACAAAACTGTTTGTGGGGATGTGCATGAAAATCAAAGTAGCGGCATTGTTTATATTAGTGAAAAATTATCTAACCAAATTATATAAATTTTTCATTTAAAATTTACGCTGTTAAAAATATTCTGCTCTTTCTACTTAAAGGAATGAAGGCAACTATTTGCATAATCTATTCATGTTGATCAATCAAGACTGTTCTTTGTTTAAAGTACTTTATTTCTTTACATGAAAAATAAAATTCAAGTAAAGTGAACTTAACTTTAAGTAGATTAAGCAAAACTGAACTTTGTATAAACTACCAAACTGTTCAATGTAGTAAATAAAATTTGGAAGTACATTGTAAAATCTAACATAATTATGCAAACAAGTTGTCTAAAAAAAATCAACACATTTTTTTAAAACATGAAATGTTAGTATATGAAAGTTGTACATCCACCTTTTATTTGTCTCTGCTTAAACTTTACTATTTTTTTTTCATTCAAAATAGTTTATTGGTGCTTGGGATATTTTTAACATGATATTGCAAAGTTATACAAAAATTTTAACTTTTCTCTTATATACAATTAAACTCTGCTTAAAATTAAACAGAAATTATAGAAAAACCTAATCACTTGCAAGGCTTCAGGATCAGGCAGAGTGGGTTGACAGTGAGCATACAACAAATAACTCATGGTGCAGTTTAAGGTATGCAAATATAAATGCTAAACACTAGCCAATAAGAGCTCTACTGCTCTGAAAGTGTCTCATTCTTAAAAGGTTTTGTTGGCTCTAGTGGGCTTTATTTGAAAGTAACTTGGCAGGACATAGGGTAATGAGAAAACATGTGGAAATGTCACCAGGCTGGGAATTGAACCTGCAACCACCACCATGAGAGCTAAGGCCTCCATATCTGGGCTGTGCTTTGCCCCTGCGCCACCACAGCGTCTTGTTCTTGATGAAGTGGCTGCATAGATGAAGCTTTAGCATCTATGTTTTCACCTTAAACATCTTAGAACTGATTTTTGTAACAAATAAAAAAGTGGTTTAACTCGTTGCTGCTGGTGGCCCAATGCATTGTGGGATACCTTGCTGATCAATCCCTACTGTACCGTATAACCAGTGTCCTAAAGAAAATTAAAAAACATAAAAACAAATGAAGTTATGTTGTGTGATTTAAGTATTGCAAACCTAAAATTTCTTGATATATTTTGTTTGGCTGTACATTAAACTAAATAGCAAAGCCACCTTGACATTATAAATTGTACACTGTAAAACATTTGTGCTGAATTTAGTTGTGTCCACTACCTTCTATTCTTTGTCAAATTATTTTTGTGAGTTTTAGATTTTGAACCTAAATGTGAGTTTGTGAAAGATAAACTTACAGTAGTAAGTTAACTTTTTATTCATTTTGTCAAACTTCCAGGAGTTGAATAAACGAGTTTTTAATTTAGCACTTAAAAAACTGAAAGAAGAAAAAGACTAGTGGGAATTATTTTCCAGAACGCTTTGCGGCATGGTTTTATATCCTGTGTTGCACCGTGAGTGAGATGCAAGTGTGTTACATTGATGTGACACTTGTGCACTAAGGCAAATGTTCATTTTGCTATAGCTGTTCTTTTTCAAAGCTTCTCAGCCTGTTGGCTAAGAACAGCGGTTTTCTCCAATGGGTGGTGATACTCATAGTCACTGTGACTTGGCTGTTACCACTGTTTAGAGATCTATTAAACTTTGTCCCTGGTTGAGCTATTGACCACTGGATAGTGGAAAACATGTATTCCTTTTAGTTTTGTATTTGGTTTTAGTTATCGGGTTTTAGTAAAGGTTTTATCCTTTACCTCGTGGTGCCTCCAGCATGGCGGCTAGCCATGCCGGCATGCTGGAGGCACCACAGTGCTCGTTTTAATTCAATGAAAAGGAAAGTCAACAGGAACGTCAAGATTAGATTTTTCAAGAAAAATCACTGAAGTTCAACTGAAGTTGACCTGAATTGTATCCTCACCCTGCATTTCAATAGAGGGTATGACGTAAGACAGTTTTAGAATAAGGACACAGCCACAAAGAAGCATTGCCTCTGCACCCATTTGGATGAAGTTCCCAGCAGCAGCAGCCTGGCTCTCCAGGTGAGGCAGGCGGGAAGGAGCACCAGGGCTTCTTGGAAGAACAGGATGGCCCCAAGTCTTGATGGGAGCCATCCTGGTCCTGCACAACTTTTGAACATAGACTTTTTAAATGTCCCACTTTTTGATGTCTTTCTAGTCTAATTTAAAGGAAATTATTGTATTTTATTCTGAAACGTGGTGCTGTTAATTTAACTGTTTGAGTATCAATAAATATTCCTGAAAGAAAAAAAAGGATAAAGTCCCTAAAGTTTTAAGAAAATAATAAATAATCCAAGTTTTCTTTCTGAGCTAAACACAGAAAATGGGAAAATAGTATACAACACAGAAGAAATGAAAACTGTGATTGAAAAGTTCTATTGTGAATTATATAACGTAAAAACAGTTTACAAAGAAAATATAAAAGAAACCTTGGAATTCCTCAAATAAGTATAACAAAATACGTTTTTAGAGCATGATTTTACCCTTTTACATATTAATTTTAAAAACCATTAACTGTCTCCTAACACTTTGAATACAGCGTGCAACTGCTGCTGAGTTACTGTCCGCAAATAAATGCAGGCACATAAAGAAAAAAAGATGCAGGAAATATTGATGGGGACGGTCCCCGTCAGGCCAGAGTTGGTGGGGAGAGGGAACATGTCCACATCAGTCCTTCAGGAAGTTACGCCTATGTAAGGGAACCTGAGATGATATTTCATACTTGTTTCTACAACTGGATTATTGTAACAGACTGCTTATTTATTTTAATAAGAAGGAACTTGCCCATCTTCAGGTGGTCCAAATATTGGAGTGAGGCTACTGACTTTCAGAAGAATGAACATAGCTGCTGTTTTAAAGATGCTGCCTTGGTTGCCTACCAGTGCAGGGTTCACTTCTAAATTATAATCCTAACTTTCAGAGCTTTGTGTGGTGGTGCTCCTTTTTATATCTGATTTGATCCACAGATAAAACTCCACTCCAGGTTGAGATAATCAAAAAGTTAAGTTTTTACAAATTCTTCACACCATCTTCACAAAGTTTCATCCACAGATGCTGCTAAATGAAATCTTGTGACTTCCCTATCTGGGCCTGTTTCTGGGAAATACAGATGTCACTAGTGTTGTTCCATGATCTGCTGGCAACAGAGCAGCAGTCACCTTCCTTCAGTTTCTTCAACAATTGAATTAAACCTGATTGGCAGTTCAGTTGCAAAGATGCATTCAGTGACAAGAAGAGACTATGGCATTCTACTTACTTAATCTTTTGTGTTGTTTTGTCTGGTATTAGGATCCAGGATCTACGAGTTCTACTTGTTTCACAGTCCTTAGCAAAACAGCCAACACCCAAGAGCCAGATTGATGTAACACACCTCCATCTCATCCACGGTGTAAAAATAGATGTAAGACTATTGTCTGGAACCCAATGTCAGATTTCTATCAAGTCTGCTATGTGAGCACTAAGAGGGAAAATACCATGGAGAACTTGTTGATTTATTCCATCCATGAATTTGAAAAACTTTAGTCCAGGTGAAGGCATTTCTTCAGAGATGTTTTGGGACTTTGATGAAGGAGTAGGGGAGCAGAGCAGGGAGGTGGCGTTAGTGGGGGCACCAGTCGCTCTGTCTCCAGTTGCTATTTTGTCATTTTGTTTTGGAATAGTGTGTTCCTGCTCTGCGGTGGGCTCCCTCCTAATCAGGCATCATTGAGCCTGTTCTTCTGAGGTGGTGATCATGTTGTTGTGGCTACTGATAAACTGAAATAAGTTTGTAGTAAATAGCTTTATTGAGATGCCATCTGCCACGTCTGAAAGGATGAAATTGCTGCCAAAAAATCCTGTGGTTGTCAATGAAAGTCATTGAGCTGGCAGAGCATGCTTTCGTCAACCATTTGTTTATCACGAGCAATCAGTCCATGCATTCAACACTCAATGTGCATTTACGAGAAATAAAAATGAAAAATCTGGGAAAAGAAAAATGTTAAAATTTATTTTGTGTTAACAAACGCAATAGCTACAAACTACTTGCAGTTAAAGTATTTTTGACTGCAAAAATAGAAAATTCATCCACAGATGCTGCTAAATTACATCTTGTGACTTCCCTATCTGGGCCTGTTTCTGGGAAATACAGATGTCACTAGTGTTGTTCCATGATCTGCTGGCAACAGAGCAGCAGTCACCTTCTTTCAGTTTCTTCAACAATTGAATTAAACCTGATTGGCAGTTCAGTTGCAAAGATGCATGCAGTGACAAGAAGAGACTATGGCATTCTACTTACTTAATCTTTTGTGTTGTTTTCTCTGGTATTAGGATCCAGGATCTACGAGTTCTACTTGTTTCACAGTCTTTAGAGCACAATAGCCAAACAGAGTGGAAATGTTCCGAGTTACACACTGTAAAACATTTGAAGCTGGTTTAACCTTAAAATGAAAGTCCAACTGCTGCCTTGTAAATGAAATCAAGTCAACAAGAAAACAGTTATGATTTTAACTCAGAAATTTAGTTCATGAAGTTGATTTAACAACAGGAGACATGTTGTCTAACGTTCATTAATCTTGAATTGTGAGATTGAACTAAATGCTGCAATTTAAAGGAAATAATTATTTGACAATATGCAAGAAAAAAAACTGCCCTCACCTAAAGAGCACACATTTCTCTATTTTTTCCTCACAATATCAAGTTAAAATAACTACTTCTTTAGCAACTTAACTAAATAAGTAGTTATTTAGTTCTTGTTTCAAATTGCATTAACATTTCTTACCCGATATTAAATTTTATGAGTTTTGCTCACAAATATTTAGTGTGAACAAGGCATTATCTGTGCAAATGCGCAGCAACAGAGAAAATATGCAAACAAAAAAAGAGACGCAAACAAAAAGAATACAACAGCAAATGAAATGCAGCAAACATAAAAAGACATGTAAACCAAAAATCAAGATGCAAACAAAAAGTGCTGAAAACGGAAGTGCTCCAGACCAGTAGAGGGAGTCGAACAAAAAACAGCTGTGTCCGAATTTAGGGTATGCATCTTTAGCATTTGTGCGCGCGAGGACTGAGGCAAATGATACGTGTTTAAACATTTTATAATCAGACAAACAGGTTTCCTTTTTACTATGGAACAACCTTTATTACAAAAGGTGAAGAATAATACAGAAATAAAGAGTAAAAACAACAACTTTGAGTCCTTTTTTTTCCTTCGCTGCTCTGTGCTTCACGTTGTCACGGTTGCTAAGCAACATAACGCCGAGATGGAGGCTAGGCAGCTAGCCGGAGGCTACAGCTTCTCTCTTCTGGTCGTCCATATTCGTGGCCTTCGAAGGACCCGTCTTCCGTAGAGCAGGCCGTTTTTCACAGACATAACAAAAGGACAGACGCCTAATGGACCGCTCTTGTCTTATCAATACATATTTATATAAATATAAACATAAATAAATAATGATTAATACTGAATAATATGTATTAGGCTATACATGTTTATATGCAGACACACGCAAACATGTTTTTTCATGTTTTCCAGCCGACGAGTTCTAGCTTAAGAATAATTCAGCAGCTGAGATTGAGGCGGGGCAGTAATCCCTTTTAGAACTCCGCCACGCGAGTTGCAGGACTCCTCCTCAATCATGTTAAAACCAGAGTCACCATGTTGACGCTTTCCCCTCGCCACCTCGGATCAGCTGCAGTTATTCAATCAAACACACTTCTGCAGGTTTCCTATATAGGTTTGCAGAAAGTGCATAAAACAGTCCAGTTCCTTCCCCCACTTAAACCTCTGCACATGGTCTCCATTAGCTTCCTCCTTGTCTTCTCCTGCTCTTCTTCTTCCCATAATACCCTTCTTTGTCCCGTTTTTCTTCTATGTTGAGTTCACTTGTCCCTCGTTAACCTAAACTACTTCAAAGATAGGAAATTCACTACAGTCTTTAAACTAATGAGATAATTGATCACACAAGAATACACTTATGTAAGAACACAAGTCCCTTCCAGAAACGCTTTGGCTTTCTGCCTTTTCCATTATTTCTCACGCTACTCACAACAGTAACCGCTCCCCGAATGTATATAATCACTCGATAAAAATTTACAAAAACAATACAAGTTTCTCACTTATATTTTGTGTGTACATACAACCAACCTTGTAAATATTAAAAGGCCTTAAGTGCATGGTTTTTAACCAGTGGCTACATGTGTTTTACTGGTGTTAACATAATTTGTCCAAAACAGTGGTTCTTAACTTTTTTTGAGGTACCGAACCCACCAGTTTCATATACGCATTCACTGAACCCTTCTGAAGTGATAAATAAAATATGATCTCCACCACACACCCCAAATTTCAAGACATGATCACTAAGTCTTCTTAAAAGGTAGAGTCTCTGAGAACAGTTCTTCAAAATATAGTCAGTGTTTTCAGCAAAGTTGAGCTGACTGTCCAGGAACAACCCAAGTTATTTAAAATTAGCCACAGTTTCAACAGGTTGGCCATCGAGAGAAACTGGAACCACTTTAAGGTCTTGTTTAGATCATTTAATTAGCTCTATATTCTTAAGAGAATGAAAAATTAATATTAAATAATAAAGACTGCGGTATTCTGATTTAGTAATGTAATTAAATTAGTTGTGTTACCACCCCACGCCACTAGAGGCAGTAGCAACCCCGAAAAGATGCGACTGAGGAGCAGATTTACACCGAAAGCTACAAAATTTGGAAAAAACTGTGAGCTTTGCTGAAGTAATTAAAGACACAAGTTCAAATCCATGCTGAGAGTGGAGCTCCTTCAATCAGTGCTCCTCCGCAGCTCTGATTGGCTCAGCAATGTAACGTGATTCTCTGCAGCAAAGCGGGGCGTCATCAGAGGCTCCACCGAACCCCTGAGACCGATTCATCGAACCCCTAGTATTCGATCGAACCCAGGTTAAGAACCACTGGTCCAAAAGAACTGAAAGTCGGAGAAAGAACTGAAAGTCAGAGAAAGACATTCAAAACAATTCAACACTATACTGCAGCAGGCCGAATGTGCACCACAGCGTGTTCCTGCATGTGTCAGTTCTCGCGAGGCCAGTGACCGAATGCAGTTTGAAGAGGCACAGTATTGCTTTTGAAAATGTTTATATTACAAAACAAGAAATTTACAGGAAAATGCTAATATGTTGGCACAGCAGGAAAGAGGGGTAAAATACATTAGTTTCCAGATCAAAATGGGACACTTGACAGGTACACATCATATGATCAATTAAACATTTCAACGTATGTAATCAATACTTTGACACATAATTGTTATTAAGCTAAGTAATAGTAAAACATGTTAAAGTTTGAATACAATACAATTTGTGATTTATTGAGTACAAACTGAACATCATTTAGATGAAGCATACAATGATAAATAAATCCTTTGTTTACTTTCTATGTCTTCTCATCTTGTCAAGAAAACGGCAAGAAGTATGATGACCAACACCACCAGAAGAACAACAACAGGCACTACAATCTTCCAGTAAGGGAAACAACATTCATCAAGCTTTTCACTTAGATCATGTGATTGACGGTATGGCTCCGGTTGTCTGTTCTGTCTGATCTGTTGTTTCTGAGACCATTGATCTAATTTGCGGACCAGTTGATTGACTGCCTCTGTATTTTTAGCACACTGCAGCAATCCTGGCACCGTCTCATGGAAGAGAACATGAACATCCAGGATGATGTTGGGATATTCATCAGACCAGATCGTTCCAGCTGTGGAGTAGTCCTCGTCTCGGGTGTGGTGCATCAGAATCAGGATGACATTTTGGCCTGCTAAAAAGAAGAAGAAAACGAGATGAAGGGAAGATTTGACATTCTTAGAGTGTGTTGTTGTTTCATTACTTGACTAGTTGAATGTCTAAACCGATGGATTATAAAACTAGTACCTGGAACCTTGTTCATGGCCGCTTCCACATCTGACCCAACGCGAGAGGTGATGGGACAGAAAACGATGATGAAGAGGCTTTGCAGCCAGTGTGTGACGGTCAGCTGTATCCTCCTCCTCACTTTACTCAGCAGCTCTTCATCAGCACCAAACGTCTCCCCAGAAGTGATGGTGTGGACTTTAACTAAGTAAAATTACAAAATACAAAGTAGGAAAATTATAAGCACAACTAAAGCTTAACTGTTACTAATATGTTTATATCAAAAGTGTTGTTCACCTGCAGAAGTCTGGTGCATGTTTAGATCTAATAGGAAAAGCAAAGCAGAATGATCAGTTTGGCTTTTCTACAGAGGCATAATATCTTAATTCTAAAGTCAGGAAAAACCTGCTCTGTTCTACTGACAGCAGAGGTAGATTGTACTTCTATGAACCTATGGAGCAAATGTAATAATAATACACACTTCTATTTCCCACTGCCAGAACACTGACAAAAATAAAAACTAAAGTTGAATTAGTTGCATTATTTACCAAATTAACATAAGCATATTATCGAAATAATAATGTAAAGATAAAATACATTTTAAAAACACCACAAACAATATGTTTCATTGTTACAACAAACACAGTGGAATGGATACCTATCTTTGTAATAAATGTGCTGCTCCAGGATAAAACAGGAAAAAAAAAAATCAGAACAGGGTATCTGTTGCAGCTCAAGCACACCTCCAAACCTGCAGCATGAAGTGACTGTGTCTGTTAGGCTTAAACAAGTGGCTCTTAAAGAACTTGAGCAATTTCACTTTCATTCTTAGTGAGAGAAACCATGTGACTTATCCTTAAGTCCATGCAAAATCTAAGGATTTTCAGACACGTCTTTCTTTCAGATGTGCAAGAAAATAGCTGATGATTCTATCAATACAAATATTCACACATGAATGTGAAAAACTTGCAAAGTCTGGAAAAATAAAATTTTAACCAGAACTATTAAGGTTGTGTAATATATCATCCACAATAATACAATTTTAAATATTTATAGACTAGCATGCTACAAATTTGACACGGTGATGAGATATCGCAGTTGAGTGACTCAGACAGATCCTGTCTTCACTATTTGGCCGGATGCTTTTAAAGCTCAGAAAAATCGCACACAGGCACATATTTAGCCAGTTCCCCTAGTAGCTATACATGAACTGAGAACCAGACATTATACAGTAAGTGAGGTAAGACACACAGTGGTGTGTTCCTGAGTTAAATCCAGCATTAGGTCTAGGTGTAGATTAGCAGAGAACATTCCTACTTTATTTTCATTTCACTAAAAATATTTATCATGGGAAATTCCAGCAAAGTGGACGGAGCCAAGAGACAGACCAAGTGTGTCTCTTGTGGGGTGAAGAGATGGGAGTGGTTAACGAGGATGTGATCAGAATGAAAGAAACACTGTTGTCAACTTATCCACTTTGTCTCCATATTTATAAATTTTTCAGACTCATGTAAACAACAATAAATGATAAATCTAACAACTTCTTTTCTGTGTTATTGGAGACCTTTGTGGCATGACTCAAGTTCTGACATTGAAAACCCTGAGCTTCTGAAATGGGGCCCTAAATATGGACGAGTCCCTTCTTATTATAACAAGTAAACAATCTCTTACAATAATCCACTTTGTAGAAATAAAAGAATGAAAATATAATTTTATTTACCTTGTTTTTAGTGTTTGACGGTTTGTACTTCAGGACTAATGCAGCAGCATTTCCATTCTGCTGGTCTGTTTTGCTCTAAAGGCTGTGAAACCAGTAGAGCTGGTAGGACACAGATCCTAACTGTTAAAAATACCAGTGATAACACAAAAGATTAGATAAGTAGAATGCCATAGTCTTTTCATGTCACTGAAACCAGCTGATCTGCCAATCAGATTTGATTCACTTGTTGAAGAAACTGAAAGAAAGTGACTGCTGCTCTGTCGCCAGCAGACCGTGGAGCAGCACAGTTTATCAGTTTAATGAACTAAGAAGTTGTGTCAGTGGCCAAACATTTTTTCAATATGGATGGGGGTCTGAAGTTATTCAGCACTACTCCAAGGAGAGCAAATTAAATATTAGCCATTTGTTTTTCTTTACCAAAAGGCATATATGAAAACCATATTCTCAAACATAATTTGATAGTGTGAAGGCCTACTTCAGGTCCCTCTCCAACCTGGGCCCAAGGCAACAGATCTAGTTGCTCCACCTCATCAGGCAGCGATGGTGGATAGATATATGTTTGCTGCCTCTAATGGAAAATTTTTTACTTTGTTAAGTCATGGTTAGTGTGTTTCTAGTAGACACGGTATGTTGGTGAAATCAGATAAAAAACGTTTTTTGATCTGTTTAACCAGAAACAAAAGTTTCCACAGAGCTGGGTGTGGACTCCTAAAATATTCAACATGCATGGAATAATCTGTATGTGTTGGAAAGAAACACTTGGAGTCACAAGACTCCTTCGACTATCTTTTTCCCAGCTTGCAAGGTTCTAATAAATTTATTTCCTTTCATCCACATACTCATTGTAGTAAATATTATTTCATTTTTTTTTTATATAGTTTAAAGTAGCCTGGTAAAAACCAGCCCCTGGTCCTGTGCTTTTTGGTCCACACAGAGGGTCTAATCTGTGCAGTAGTGGTCCATGTTGAGGTTTTCAGTTTTACCCAATTGCTAATGTTTCTCCCTCCAAGTCTCTTGACAAATTGCTCAAAAAGTCACCGAAATTCTCACAACTTTCTCTGCTTCTGAATATTCAGCCTTAGTCATTTACCTGTTTGCCTTACTCTGATTATGTCACAAGATGGCACTGGCGTTTGACCCAATTAGAACAGATGAAAACAGCAACATTCTGCAATTTTGTTTAGAAATATTTATTATTAAGAACTTTTGTGTACAATAAATTAAAGGACAATAGTTCCTCTTTTAAAATCATATAAGTGGTTTTGTCTTGTCAGTGACATTTTAAGCATTCGTCCAAGACAAAGCATCCATCCATACATACATACCGTATTTTCCACACTATAAGGCGCACCTAAAAACCTTCAATTTCCTCAAAAGCCGACAGTGCGCCTTATAATCCGGTGCGCCTTATATATGGACCAATATTGAGCCATAACAGGTCTAGCAACGGACCTTACCACAGGGGCCGCGTTTCATTGGCTAATG
>NW_006800430.1:67585-73913 GCF_000485575.1 Poecilia formosa
TTATGGGAATATGGATCTTTCAGATTATTTTGAGAAGCAATTTCGATCATATTTTACATTTTATTGTGTCATGTAGCTGTAGCTGGTCTTGGTCTTGACTCAGTCTCGACTTCCCTCGGTCTTGGTCTTGACTTGGTCTCGGACCCTAAAAGTCTTGGTCTTGTCCTGGTCTCGGGTTAGGTGGTCTTGACCACAACACTGATCTGCTGTTTTCCTCATCTGTCGGTAGCTTTTAGCTGTGAGCGCACAATGTTGGAGGCATCCAGTGGCTCAAACACCTTGATGTCGTCCAAAAAAGATGACATGAACTTGTTGGTTCCCCTGTCCATTGTCGTGGCTGATATTTTGTGAAAATCCGGCAGAAATGCTACGCTAATTAACTCAGATCGAAATGAAAGACGTCATGTTTACACAGACATGCAGTAGGCTGCTTACCTAGTTGGTCCACTATGGTAAGCAGCCCCCAACTTCTTTTTCCCCTGTAGAAGAAGAAGTGCGCGGTGCATGCTGGGATAGTTGTCAGAACGCTTGTTTGTTAATAAAGTTTGATACTACATTTAAAGCCAGGGGGGAGGGGCAGGGGAAGAGAGACAGAGACTATAGCTGCAGCGTGTCGGTTGGTCTGTGTTACCCAGAAAGCAGTTGGGCATAATATCAACACCAACACCGTAAGTGAAACAACGACTGGGCCAGCCTACTATATAAAGTACTCGGGGAACAAATCTTTATATTTGTGGATGTGTAATAATAGAGTATGAAGCATTTATTCTATGCGCCTTATAATGCGGTGCGCCTAATATATGAAAAAAGTCCTAAAATAGGCCATTCATTGAAGGTGCGCCTTATAGTGCGGAAAATACGGTAGTTTATCTGTTTGATCATGTGTTAGCAGTGATCTTGGCCCCTCTACCACAAATTTACAAAAAATATCTGTTAATTTGGCTGCTTCTTTCTCTAACATGTTCATATTTTCCCCCTTAAGTTTTTCAGCCCCACCCATTTCTTTATCTTTTCTTTTTGGCATGTTGTGTGATTTAACTTGCTCCTCTTTATTTCTTTCGATTTCTAACCGGGAAGTGCCACTCATATCTCTCAGTACAGAATAACCCAGTCTGATGTTTCACAGCCTATGAACCGACAAACTGGCTGTACAGAAGCACTGATGTGCTTTATTTATGGGGTGAAAAAAAACTGATAGGTATTTTCCTCGAACCTTCATTAAAAGAACCACAGACAATGTATATGAATTTTATGGTGAAGCTTTTGCAAAAGGAGAAGTCTCAGCAAACTGCTCCTCCGAGCCGTTCAATGAGCGTTCTGAAGACTCTTGGTTACAGCTTGTCTTTTATTATCAAGTAAAAATAGGGAGGTTAGGTAAGGAAGACAGCAGAGACAAAAAATACTACTGCACACAGGCAGTTTCTAAAATAAGGAGTATTCCGGTTGATAAGGAGGCACCTGTGTAAAGTAATTTAAGGTCTGGGAAACTGTCATGTTGAGGTCTAGCTTCCTAACCCACATGCAGAACAACACCAGAGGCCGAGAATGATTAAAGAGATTTATTACAACAAAAGGGAAAAAAACAGGTAAACAATCCGGGAGCGTTTGGGACTGGATCTCAGGTCAGCTATGGAAGAAACAGACGGTAAGTTTGGGGTCGTGGAAATTTGGAGATGGCGCTTGCTGAGAGCTTACCTCCGATCGGGAGGAGAAAGGACTGGGGGGGAAAATCTGGGAAATCCGGAGTCTGTTTGAGGCGCGGAGGACTGCGGGCTGCGGTGGCGTTGGAGGACGGACAGGTAAGTCTGGAAGCCTGAACTGTTCTGCCAGAAGCAAGGCTGCCGATCTGTAGGTCCGGAAGGGTCCTGGGCTGGATCTGTTTTCAGCACGTCAAAGGACAATCCGCTGTAAGAGGTCAGAGACACAAGTGGATCAGAATCTTGGAAGCAAACAAGAAGAGTTGCGCTGAAGTGAGCCTGTACCATAACTGGCTAACAATCTGGCAGGGAAGTGTCAGCAGCCTCCTCCAGTTATACAGCTCCTGATGGCAGAACAGTTTCAGGTGCGTAGGTCAGGAGACGCCCTCAGATGGAACAAGGCCTCCAGCGCCCTCTGGTGGATGAACAGCTCCAGATCCCAACAGAAACACACAGTTAACTGTTTCACATGAAGACAAACGGGCAGATGTGACCTCCAGGTCAGTTTATACACACATAAGAAAGAGAACACTTTAAACTGAAAATCACAATAATACTGAATGTTGATTAACTATTGATTAACATTAGACTGAATATGAACTAAAGTAATAACAAAATGATAATACCAAAAAATCTCTAACAAAAACATATTCTGACCAGCAGTCAGTTTGGTCTTGGGAAACCTCCCTAACATCCCTATTGCCAACCTGCCTCTGATCTTGGGTTGTGTTTGCCTCAAAATACATTTTGTATTAATTTGTACTGTGTATATTTCAGTGACAATGCTGTTGTTATATATATGTTGTTTGCCACTGTGGTTTCCCAGTTCTCTTATCCTATACTCTCCTTATCCTTCTTTCTCTGTTCTCTCAGTTCTTTTACGACAGGAGAACTCCAAGCAGTAAAATTATGAAGAGAAAAGCTGATAAAACAATAGAACTTAGTCCTTTTATTCTAAGGCCTAATCCACAAGTAGCTGTTTAAAAAACAAACAAACAAACAAACAAACAAACAAAACAACAACAAAAAAGATAAGATATTATTTTCTATAAAACGATCTCATCCACACCTGATGGGTTAAAGAAAAGTATTCAGCCACTGAGTATTGTTTTAAACATGCAAAACCTTTAGGGGGCAGTGTTGGGCAAAGAAGTAAGCCATTCACAATCCTTCAAAATCAACCATGACTTCATGTTCGGAATTAATCTGTGAATGACCAAAACTGATATAGTTCAAAATAAAAGTATAAATAGTTTTGCTTTGCCTTTTCCTTAGAAATGCATTTTTGTCCAGAAATGCATATTTTTTCTTTTGAATTTTCCTTTTACAAGCATTTGTTATTTTTACATTGCCTCATCCCCTTTTTTATTTTACCTATGCATTTTTGCCTCCTCATTCAAATGAGGAACGGGGTGTTTTTAGGCTTCCACTTCTGCTCATTGATTGTTAGCATCACTCTACTTGGCTTCAACAAAGATGGCTGGCAGTTTATCAGTGAGCTGGAGCAGCAACTTTTTTATAACTCCTGACTATTATTTTTTGTGTGGACGCTCAGACAGAACATGTTTTACAGTTAGTGACTCTCATAGACTCGGAGGTTCACTGTCGGGGTTTTCATTGTTTGGAAAAAGCGGCCACTGAAGTTGGCTTCTGATTGAAGCTCCGAGAGTCCTCCGGTTGCCAGGACAAACATACAACAACAGACTGAATGTTCTGTTCTGTGTGCAAAATTCTTGAATGTTTTTTGGTGTTAAATCCTAAAACATGAAGTGGCATTGTTGTCATTTGCTATGGCAACGAATCTGCGTAGCTTAACGAATACAGATCATTTTGCTGCGGATCGTAGCACAAAATCAATACCTACATTTCTAAGTTTCACTGAGTTAACGCGGCTATGGATGACATGTAAATGATTAGTCTTTTTGCCCTCCAGCGTTGTATGCATGCGCGAAATTTCCTTACGTGCAATAACATGCATGGTGTGTAAGTCATAAGTCAGTGACTCCCTGCAATGAACCTCACCACACGTCACTTACATACATAGTATATATATATATATATATATATATATATATATATATATATATATATATATATATTTTTTTTTATTTTAGATATTTTTATTTCATACATTTCACTTTGTCCATGGACAGAAAACAATGAGGTGGTGTTTCTTCTCCAGGCTGATTTTTCCATCGAGCTTCTTCTCAACTTGTTCCATCAAAGCTTCATGTGCCCCAAAGGTTTCACCTGTAATGACAATCTGAACACACAGAGAAACAACAAGGGGAAAATTATGATAGAAAACAATGCCAACAATGGGATTTCCATGAAAATATTTGCTAGCCTGCCTACAAATCTTTTCTATTTTAATTAACAATTTTAATTAAATTGTTAAAATAGTTAACAATAACTATTTTAACAATAAAATATTTTTTAACAATAAAAATATTTTTTAACAATAAAATAGTTAAAAAGCTTTATTCTTACCTTTGCTTTGTTACTGCTGGGACCGACAGGTTATTTGAAAAGAAATCTTTCACTTTCACTCATGGATTCATGTCAGTCACCTGGTTTACAGGAAGCCCAATTATCATTATCAGGGCGTTTACTGCATAACGGGTTACTTTGCAGAGCCACATGACTCAGCAACTTGGCAACAATAAGGTGCTGAAATTTGAAATCAGGGAGAGGTTGGGAAAACGCCCAGAGATTTTATTCAAGTAAGAGCAGCTCTTACTTGAATTGCTATGGGCAGGCCCCAATAATACCTACATAACATAATTACAAAACATCAAATTCAGGCAAAATTGATACTCTTCCAATCAATGTAAAACTCATGGAACTAAAACTTACAGTCAACAGTGTATATATATTTGAACAAGGTCAAGTATTTTCAGTGACAATATCTACAGTTTACTGTGTTTTCATTTGGCCTCTTAAATGGCTCAGAAGATAGAAAATAAAATAACAAAACTTGTGTATAAACAGAAAGACTGACATGAACATAAACTCTGGCTTTTGTGTCTTGTGTACTTTTGTTTAAAGTATATTTATTCTTCATTTTGAGAAATTACTTAGTGTGAATAGTATCCTGAAAGTTTCCTCCGACCCTTGTAATGTAATTGTGTAAACAGAAAACCGTCATTTGCTAATGTTCTGCTATTGTCTCAAAAACCACAATTTCACAATTGCAGTGTTTCGATTAAATAAGAAAAACACTTAAAATCACATGACTAAGTTTGCTGACTTCATAAGTCATTAAAAACAAACCGCGCCAGGATCCAAATAATCTGGAATAACATCCGATTGTTAATCTTGCAACAAAGTTTTATGATGTCTGTATTAATTTCAATACAGACGAAAAACCATCTCATCCTAGCACAAAAAACTTTTTTTTTTTGCAAAAAAATTGCCTTTTGAAATCAGCATGTTCCCATTAAGTAAATTTATTGTCGTAATTCATATCTGTGCAATTTTAAGGTCACTGGAAACACATCTGCTGAGATTTAAAAGATCTTTTTCCCTTAAGGATCCTGGCCTAGAGGGAAACACAGAAACGGTTTCAAATATTTAAACCTAAAATTAAAGTCAGTACATATTTTAAAACCATCTCCAATGAGCTGGAAGCCCCTTAACTCTTAAAAATGTTCAGAGACACCTGCCCTAAACTAGTTGATGTAAGTGTTGCATTATATCTAATAACACAAGATGTTTGATCATTTGTTATTTGTCACATAAAATAATGCTTGAAATAAGGAGCTAGGGAGAAACGTCAGTAGAAACTGTCAGTATTCAGCTCATTGGATCCGGAAAGGAGGCAAAGGAAACTATTACTGCCTTGTGCTCAATGACACCATGGGCCTGGAGGAAGGATATGGAAGAGGAATCCACACACACGACATCAAGCTGGCTATGATGGGGCACGTAAAGGAGGGATACGAGGTATATTTAGCTAAAAGTTCTTATTGCCTCCAACTACAAGTAACATTGTCAGCAAAACAATAAAAGCTTAATTTATCTGTCAAATCCTTAGATACATAAATTACCATTTTTTTACATGTTACAGTTCAATCCTCTGGCTCCACTGTCTAATGGGGATTCTGACTACAACTCGTCCCCATCTCTAAACGACAGAGTCCATGTTATGGTTTGTATTCATCATTCAAATGCACCAGAAATGAAGTCCTCCATTTTACTGAAACTGAGGGAAATCAGAGAAGCTGCCAGTTGTATGGGTAAGAAACAAACCATAACCTGGAGAAGAGTATTAATTCAAAAACAAAAACAGAAGTATGTTTATTTTTTAATAATTAAGGAAAAAAGAACTTTGCTGGAAAAGAAATCTCTAAATTGATCCATATTAAACTTAGATTGTCATGGAAAGTGGGATTCATTTCAGTAATTCAGTGCAAAAGTGAAGTTGATACCACACAGATTCATATAGAATAACCCACACAGAGACGGTTTAGCAGTATTGTGTTCAAGACCACCCAACCCGAGACCAAGACAAGACCAAGACCAGAGTGTATCGAGACCGAGACAAGACCAAGACCGAGGGGAGTCGAGACCGAGTCAAGACCAAGACCAGCGGCCCGCGCTACATGACACAATAAAATGTAAAATATAAT
>NW_006800430.1:74908-84206 GCF_000485575.1 Poecilia formosa
CCTTCTTTGAGCTACTTTTCTAAGTGACGAAAAAAGTTAGACGTTGTCCCCACCGTCTGTGAAAGCGAAGCGCTGCTGAGTTAGCTGTGGCCATCAAATTTCTTATGATTTATGCAGCGCTATTATATTACTGACGATTAGACAAACATTTTCTGCCGCTGAGAGAAAATGTCCTGGAGCGCCCGCGCGAGTGAAAGGTGGGAAGGGGAGGGAGGAGTAACAGAAACACATAGTTGATTGGATTTTAATTGGTGCGTTTTGCATCCACTGAAAACAAAGATGTTAACAAATAAAGTGGACAGAATGCTGTACGTTTAGTGATATTTTCACAGTTGCGGTCTCGACTGGTCTTGAAATAAAATGCCGAGTCCTCAGCGCCCGAGACCGAGACAAGACCGAGACCAAATGCGGTCGAGTCCGAGACGAGACCGAGACCATCAAAAAATGGTATTAAGACCGGTCTTAAGACCAAGACCAACTTCGAGTACCACAAAACTGCGGTTTAGGTGTATCCACTGGAGTTTTTTTGTCATTTATTCTGTTAGACCACATGGATTTGGTGTCTTTGAATACCAGAAACTATTGATTTTGAAACCAGGTTGCAGAGTTTTAAAAAAACAGCTCCGTTTTTGACATTGTAGCTCCATCTCTCTCTATATGTGCTGCATTCGCCTCTCTCTCATGAATAGCAAACATTGTGGGTTCTGCATTTTTATGTTGTTCTGTGGCGGAGTTACGGCCCGCCGACACATTGACAGCCATATATTGTTATGGCTATCAATGTGTCTTGATCTGAGCTCCTTGTGTGATCTATAGATTGTTGCCAAGAGGAATATTAGTGACACCATAATCAACAACACAGATGAGCTGAAGGCATTCACTACATTTTGCTTCTTGAGCCACAGGCTGAAATGATGACATGAAAAATTTCACCCTGACTTAATAATGATTCTGGATATGAGTTTGACTTGAATTACTGGCAATCATTTATTCTTCAGTTTTAATATAAATGTCACTCTTCCAATAACAGATCCATTTCTGTATCCATAGGTGTTCCTCAACTGGCTGTTCTCACAAACATTGACGAGGCGTGTATTGATACCAAGACAAATTTAAGAAATGTCTACAGGAGCAAATATTTAAAGAAAAAAGTTTCAGTTGGACTTCTAAGAAACTCAATCACTTTTAACAACTTTTTTTTAATGTAGATTTCTGAATTCAGTTCAAGCTTTGGGATTCCAATAAACTACATCCTTCCTGTGAAGAACTATAGTCACGAAATCCAGACATGTTCAGATGTTGATACTTTGATCCTGAGAGCTGTGAGACTGATGATTGATTTGGGACATGACTTCACAAAGTGCTGAGATGATTTGGAGCCTGAGGAAATAACAAGCATGTATGATAAAGCCGCACATCTTCAAGGAATACAGGAAGAGACTGCTGATGCATTCAAGGTGTGCTAAGAGAAGATAGACTGTCTGCAGAGCTGTTCAAGTCTGAAAGAGGATCTCAGTGCTAAACATGAGCACCAACATCCAGAAGACTGATATCAGTGTTGAGCAGTTTTTTCAAAGTTACATGAATGATCATTTGTTCCTGACACACATTTCAAATAACATGTTAGAGCAATAAATAGCATTGTTGTTGAGTGTATATGTCTATTTATTAAATAATTTAGCAACAAAAAGGGATATTGAATCAAAAACAATGCCTATTTTGTCAGTGTATGGTTTTTGATTGAAATACAGACTCTATAATTAGGTCAATTAAAAATTATGACAGTATATAAAAGCCATAGGTGGTGAAGAAAAATTGAGAATTTCTTTAACCTCAGAATCTTTCTGGAAAAGCAAGGAAATTTTAGAGTTTGAAATGTCAAAATAAATTTGACTTCTGGATACAATTTTTTGAAAAAAAGGAAATAAATGCATTGAATTATTTACACCTTTATTTACCAAGGAAACAGAATACAATTCACCTTCATTCAAGATAGGCAAAAGCTCAGAATATGCTAATATTAAAACACCTACAGCTACATCCATCACATAAAAGCAGCAACATAGCCACCAAAATAATAATTGAAAACCTGAATATATTAATTAATATATTAATACAATCCTATTAATGAACAGTCAAAAACATTTATAAGTGGATGTTTGTTACATGGTTTAAAATCTGTTGCAATTCTGTCGATCTTAATTCATTCTATTTTTATACACAACTCGTGTCTGAAGGCACTTAAAAAAAAACAATCTAACGCACCTATGAAGATCAGTGAGAAAAACTTGTTCAGTTTAAGACACTGGTGATTCAAATTTAACTTTGTTTGCACATTTAAACCAGAAAAATTCATAAATGACTGAACAAA
Source organism: Poecilia formosa (assembly GCF_000485575.1). Lineage (NCBI taxonomy): Eukaryota > Metazoa > Chordata > Actinopteri > Cyprinodontiformes > Poeciliidae > Poecilia > Poecilia formosa. The sequence continues at coordinate 77,280 of NW_006800430.1, forward strand.
TTACATGAACACAGTTTAATGGAACATTCATGATTTTTTTGGACTTTAGAAGAAAGTCTTGGTACCTGGAGAGGAACAGGGAGGAACATGCGAACTCTAGGGTTTGAACCCCAAACCTTCTTGTTTCATACATGGTTACACTTGTACAAACAGGTACTCTGAGACATTAACACATAGCTATTACTTTCTGATTTAACTGGTTCCATTTGTTGATTTTTGTTTTACCTAAAACAAGAACAGCAACTGCGACACCACAAATAGAAACGGTTAATTCCACTTGGTTGAAGATAGGTTTGCATTTCATACACTGCATCTGTGTTCTGAGAACAGGTTAGTAACCCAGGAACACTTTCATGGAAGAGGACATGAACTTCTAAGTCGACGTTCCGATAAACTTCTGACCAGCTCCTCCCAGCGGTGGAGTAGTCTGGATCTCTGGTGTGATGCATCAGGACCAGGACGACTTTTTTATTGGCTGTACGAAGACAGAAAGAAATTATATATGAATACTTCAGTCTGTATCAACACACCATGATGTTACAGTGCAAATATTTCACAGTACAAATGTCTAATAGATTGCTACCACAGATACAAAGATAAAAAAAACCCTCAAACATCTTTTTATCAGAAGAAATGTTGCATGGTTTAGGCACATTTGGCCTAAACCATATTTGGTTATATTGTATTTATATTTCCCAGGGTGCTTAGTGACCTGTGTTTGTATCAACTTGTTACAACAAGTTTGCAATGGGTGAAGACAATATGATCTCACTCTCTTTTCAACATAAATGTCACTGAACAAAATTCAGTGTAAAGTTTAATAAAATACATTATCAGATCAAATATTTTGATCATGCAAGTTGAACAAATTATTAAATTCCATCAACTCAAAATGATTTATTTTGACTTGGTAATGTGAGTAAAAATCATCCAAAATTGTGTTTGTTCATCGACGTGCTGTTTTCTGCAGTGTTCTTGCATTTGTGATGTGAAATAACTGTTTTAAATTATCTATCAACTTGAACTTTAATTTCTAACATAAATCAAAAACCGTTTTCCAGTTATTTGTTTTTATTTTCATGGCAGCAACTGGACTTTCATTTTCAAGTTATGCCTCTTTAAGATGTTTTAGTGATGAAAAACAGATTTCCTTTGACTTTAATTTACAAACATTGTTACAGTGTTCAGAAAAACATTTCAGCTCTGTCTGCTAAATTGTATTTTGACCATGGTAAGTATTTTATAGATACAATAAATTACAGAGTTTGCTGCTCTGGCTACAGCTTCTGAAGAGGACAGTGGTAATCCTGATGGTACAGATTGTCAGAGCTTTGATGAACAGGACTTTGATACCAAATGTGGGAAATTGGAGGGCTGGAGTATTTCTGATTTCAGTCTCTGTCTTGAGAAAATCCGTAGAGTAACTTCCTATGGTTTGAACTTTAATCTTATAGATTTGCATTGGTAATAAAAGTGATTTGATGTCACACCTGTATCTTTGTTGTAAGAATTGCTACAATCTGTTAGATTAACTTGGTGGATAAGAAACATTTATGACTTTTGTTTTTCAAAATGCAAAATGTTTTCTACCATGAGGTTTGGACACTCGGCTCAAATAAATATAACAAACCACCTCAGATCACCCTAAAGCTGCCTTAAGAGAATGTCTTATGTTGATATATTTTTTTTATTGAATAATAACATAAGAAAGAAGATAAGTAGCTTTGATTAGTCGTAATTATTTATGCATTTATGTTTATGTCAATATTTGACCTTAATGTTGAGTCTCTGTCCTGCCCCAGCCTTCAACTCCTTTTCAGATGGAAGGACGTCAGTGATTTTGTTTCTCTTCAATTTATTTAGATCAATTGATCTTCTGAGCTCTATTTTCCTACATGCTTATGTGTTCTTGGTACAACAGGCCAGGTGGGTAAAGCTGAACTGCACTGTAAAGAAATTGTGGTAAATTTACTATTTCACAAGTAAGGTACATACTTTTTCCTTATGGGTTCAAGTTTGTTTTTTTTCCCCCTTAATAAACTAGATCAGCATTTAAAATTAGTGCTTTTGCATTCACTCAGGCTAGCTTTGTCTGATTTGTTTTTCAGCAAACCAAAAGGAAAAATGTTGCCTGATTACTTACGTGGCATGTTTTGCATGGCTGCCTCCACATCTGAACCAACACGGGAGACGATGGGACAGAAAACAATGGTATACTGTCCATCCTGGTTTGTGCCCTCCAGCCTAACTCTGCTTCTCACTTGGTCAATCAGATCCACATCGGCACCATGAGTCACCCCGGTGGTGATTGTCTCAACTTTAACTGGTACTGTTTAACAGAAATAGAAAGCAGAAAATAGAGATGAACAGACCAGAGCAAATCAGAGCAAGATCCTTATTTACATGATCACTCACTTGAAAAACAGGGCATCTTCTGGCTCCTTCAAAAACAAACACAAACAACAACATAAGAAGATCCAGCCATTCACCAGTTGTTATTTTGTTAAGTTTTTAAATAAATTAAAAACTCCTCAAAAAATAAATTTACTTTACAAATTCTATTTTCATAGGGTCCAGATCAAGTAAGTCTACTTGCCAAACAAGCAGACAATGGTCATAAATCAATTATGCTTATGTTTGGCGTTGTGGGCAGGTCCCACATTCTTTTTTTTTTTCAGATTTTTCTTCCACTCAACTTTCCATTGATGTGCTTGGATAAGCAAGCGCACCAATGCTACTTTCACAATGAACTTTAGTGGCTTTGCCTCCATTTGGAGTGTGTCAGCTAATTTCTCAGTTTATGAGTCTTCCCAATTAATAGGCTGCAAAATATAACCATCATAATGAGCCGAAATGTACATTTGAAATATATTGTTTGTGAGTTATATTTCATGCACAAGTTTCAGTTCTTGAAATTATTTATTTAAATGTTTTATCGGCTCTTGTGGCCTTTGTTTGAAAGTGGTCAGACAGGAAAGTGGGTTGTGAGAGAGAAACAAGACAATGGGGGAGGGGTAATCACTGAGCCCGTGATGGTCGCGTCCACGAATAAGGTCTCCGTATCGATTCGTGGAGCTCCAATATCTAACTTGAAGCTAACTTCACTGCGGTATAACGCATGAATGTGTGCAATGTCACAAGTATCAATACGAAGTAGAAGTCCCCTTTATAAATTCTTGCTTTTTTCGTTACTTTATTCTATTATCTAATGTTCACTAACAACATTCAAATAGTTAATAGATTCATACCTCTTGCCGTGCTGCTGGTTTTGCTGTGCTGCTACTGAGACTGACACCGAATGAGGAAGGCTGCTCAACAAGCACGCAGTTTGCACGAATCACTTTCACTTTCACTTTCAGATAAAAATGGAAGCCCAGTTTTATAAAAAATGTATCTCATAGCTTTGCCTTAGCTAATTCATAATTATGAGATACTATGTCAATGTATCATGCTATAAAACTTGCTGTCTTATAGTAATGAGTCATTATTATGACTATGCATGTTTTTGTTTTTTAAAGCACCAGACAGTCACGTTTTATAAGAAGCCCGACCAAAAAACTCTTATTGAGCTTACTTTTAAACAGGCTAAAAAGTTAACAAGTTAAAGTTAAATAAATAATGTTATTTATTTTTAACATTGTAAAAGTATAAAATCACACACATGAACAGGGAATGCAAAAGACACATATTTTTGTACCACAATAATCTTAACATAAAAGTCTAGATGATGTGGTATTAACAATAAACATATGGGTTCTGTTTTCTTAATTTATACTTGTGATTAGTGAGTGAGTGACACTGAGTGTTTTGCATGTATTATTTTAGTATAGAATAGTTAAGAACTACACAGTATTCTTATGTCATAAACCTGACTTTACGATCACTATCTTTGTCCTTATGTTTTCACTTTTGTGTGAATTCAGAATTTTTGACTTTCCTGTCATTTTGCATAATAAAAGTTATTTCTATTCTATTCCAATTTTCCACTTAAATTTTAAGGTAAAAACTGATAGACATTTAGAACTACTTCTGATTTCATCCACTTTGACAACAGATTTAGTTCCATCTGAAGAAAACAAGCCCCAGATGATGATGCTGCTACATCCATATTTACCTGTAGATATGGTGTTGTCTTGGTGATGGGTTAACTTTACAGACTATAACTAAAAGTATACGTTTGGTTCCTTAACACAATTTCTCACAAGTTTTGGTTGAATTTAATCAAGCCTTGATGTTTTCTGCTATTCATTCCTCATTCCTTAATTTTCATTAGATCTCTATAGACTCAGTACTGCAGCACACAAAAGAGCTAAACAGAAACGTGTATTATGTGTGTGACATTATCACACCAACGCTGATAATATTCTATTATTCTTTCAAGCTTTATTGATTATTTGTCAGAGAAAACAGTTCCCAAACATTATATTACAATGGTTATAGACAGAGGTTATAAAGTTACAAAGGTCAAGGTTAAGATTACAACATGCATTAAGAAGAGTCACAAGAATTAATTCATTCAAAGCATCTATTTGATCTTCATTAAAAAGCAACTAACTGGACAGTTTATTATACCAGCTTCACTATCATAAACACTTTATTTTAGTAAAGTCTAACAATTGCAAAATCCTTTTTTTCAGTAGAGTTTCAATTTCATAATAAAGATCTTTGGAACCTATTAAATGTTTTCTAGTCTGCATATAACTGTACCTGTGTTCATATAGATCATTTTCTAATGACTATGTTTGTGTAAGACACATTAAACAACTTGTTCATACACATACAAGTTGTAGAGTTAACAATGGTATTAAGGAAGTCTTTCTTTAATATCTTTTGGTTTTCTTACATAAGACAGCAAAACTGAAATCAAATGAAAAAGCTGAGTGCCAAACCAAATCACAGGCCTCACCCACAGCCTGTCTGGATGCCAGAACCAGTTCAAGAGCCTCATCCAAGACCTGTCATCAGACAAGACCCAAGAAAAAACACAACACAATAGCCAATAGCCATACCCAACCAAAGCCCGATTCTGATCTGAATTCTTTTTGTGTCTTTCTAAAAAATGTCTTATTTGCAACACTGCCTTGTGATTTTGATCACAGCTCAGTAACCCTGGGACACTTTCGTGAAAGAGAACGTGAACATCCAGGACGATGTTTTCAATGCATTCTGACCACTGTATCCCAGCCGTTGAGTAGTCAGCGTCTCGGGTGTGGTGCATCAGAACCAGGATGATTCTTCGACCATCTGTTGAAAAATAAGAGAGAAATGAGAGATGAAGGCAGAACAGGACATCCTAACAGGAGGACAAGATTAGCCTTCTGAGTTTAGAAATGATTCCTTATTTAATATTTCTTCATTCTACTGGAAGAGCAGGACAAATATATCACAGTAAAGAATTTTGGATTTGGAAAGATGTTTGTCTGCATTTTCACAAATTTTTCAAATTTCCACACTGAAAAACCATTGAATGTGAATAACCCAGAACTGCGTCACACATAAAAGAAGAAATCCTTCTACACATTGTATTCTGCTTATCCAAGATAAGGTCACAGACTAATGTGAGAAAACAAAGCAAGGCTCATTGGCTTGTCCTTAGGTACCTCAAGGTGCCTCTAAGGAATACATACAGTGCCTTAACCTAAGATTAGTAAAGTAGAGTCCTAGTCTCATAGTCTACGTGGATTATTTAATTTCTCTCTGGGATCAGTAAAGTATTTCAGAATTGAATTGAGTAGACTGAGGTCCAATAACATTTAGCTTTACTTAATTGCATTATTGCTATTAATCAAATTGCACCACTCAGCACACTACAGTCAGTCATCGTCTTTAGGATCTATAAAGTATTTCTGAATTTGAATTCAGACACTTAAGACTCTCCTTTGTGACTTTGTTACTGTCTTGATGTGGCTCTGAAGGTTCAGGTCTGAGTCCATCACTACACCCAGATTTCAGACCCAATCTCTAGTTTCTATATAGTAAATAACTGAAGAGGTGCTGACTCTATTTCAGAGGTCTCATTCTCCCGGGCCAATTTCAACCCACAGTGCTATGTCTCGTGGCCCCCACCGTGATATCAAAGTATAATAGTGCGGCCCACAGGGTGAGCGGACCTTTGAAGGAAGTCCCGCCCACCGTTCCTAGTCATGGCTGACATTCGGTGCTAGGCTAAGCTGCACTGACTTCATGCTCACTACGCTTGTAACAATAGTATGGCGGATGATGGAACAGTCCGGTACCAGTTTCCCTTCCCTGCAGTCGCCATTCCGGTACTTTCTACCATTAACAAATACCACGATCAAACCCAGAGAAAGGCGACAGTTACCGGGCTGCTCGTCATCCGCCGCGCTGTTGTGACAAGTAGAAGCGGTAATGACGTCATGCGTCGAGACGTTCTCCTTACGTTGCTAACTGGCTATGACTTCTATGAAACGTAGAACAACTGCAGCCTAAAGTGACTCAATTCCGATTTTTTTTTTGACGTAATGTGACCTGTATCCGATCTTTTCATGGCAGTCTGAACAGAACAGGTCGGATTCTTTTCGAATGCGACCCATATCCGATACGCATCTGATTCAAATGCAACCTAACGTCAAGGACACATTCATCCAAACTGAACGTCACTGATTCTCAACAAATTCTGCATCCTGATACGCGCAAGTGGGAAGAAAAACAACTATGACGGACTATAATGAGGATTAAGCTGTTAATATGTTGCTCCGGTTGGACAACAACTTCAAATATATAAGCTAAGCTCCACCGTTAGCCTCCATGTTTACTTCCGCAAACACTGAGCACTTCTTCTTTTTATGGCAGTTGGCAGAACACTGAGAACGCTGACGCTATTGCGCCCTCTACTGCGCATGCGGGACACTTTCAGGTCGTTTGCCCGTACAGTCTACAGAACACCTACATGGCGCATATATGTGG
>NW_006800430.1:84216-92302 GCF_000485575.1 Poecilia formosa
ACTTTATTCTATTATCTAATGTTCACTAACAACATTCAAATAGTTAATAGATTCATACCTTTTGCCGTGCTGCTGGTTTTGCTGTGCTGCTACTGAGACTGACACCGAATGAGGAAGGCTGCTCAACAAGCACGCAGTTTGCACGAATCACTTTCACTTTCACTTTCAGATAAAAATGGAAGCCCAGTTTTATAAAAAATGTATCTCATAGCTTTGCCTTAGCTAATTCATAATTATGAGATACTATGTCAATGTATCATGCTATAAAACTTGCTGTCTTATAGTAATGAGTCATTATTATGACTATGCATGTTTTTGTTTTTTAAAGCACCAGACAGTCACGTTTTATAAGAAGCCCGACCAAAAAACTCTTATTGAGCTTACTTTTAAACAGGCTAAAAAGTTAACAAGTTAAAGTTAAATAAATAATGTTATTTATTTTTAACATTGTAAAAGTATAAAATCACACACATGAACAGGGAATGCAAAAGACACATATTTTTGTACCACAATAATCTTAACATACAAAGTATTAGATGATGTGGTATTAACAATAAACATATGGGTTCTGTTTTCTTAATTTATACTTGTGATTAGTGAGTGAGTGACACTGAGTGTTTTGCATGTATTATTTTAGTATAGAATAGTTAAGAACTACACAGTATTCTTATGTCATAAACCTGACTTTACGATCACTATCTTTGTCCTTATGTTTTCACTTTTGTGTGAATTCAGAATTTTTGACTTTCCTGTCATTTTGCATAATAAAAGTTATTTCTATTCTATTCCAATTTTCCACTTAAATTTTAAGGGCAAAAATTGATAGACATTTAGAACTACATCTGATTTTATCCACTTTGACAACAGATTTAGTTCCATCTGAAGAAAACAAGCCCCAGATGATGATGCTGCTACATCCATATTTACCTGTAGATATGGTGTTGTCTTGGTGATGGGTTAACTTTACAGACTATAACTAAAAGTATACGTTTGGTTCCTTAACACAATTTCTCACAAGTTTTGGTTGAATTTAATCAAGCCTTGATGTTTTCTGCTATTCATTCCTCATTCCTTAATTTTCATTAGATCTCTATAGACTCAGTACTGCAGCACACAAAAGAGCTAAACAGAAACGTGTATTATGTGTGTGACATTATCACACCAACGCTGATAATATTCTATTATTCTTTCAAGCTTTATTGATTATTTGTCAGAGAAAACAGTTCCCAAACATTATATTACAATGGTTATAGACAGAGGTTATAAAGTTACAAAGGTCAAGGTTAAGATTACAACATGCATTAAGAAGAGTCACAAGAATTCATTCATTCAAAGCATCTATTTGATCTTCATTAAAAAGCAACTAACTGGACAGTTTATTATACCAGCTTCACTATCATAAACACTTTATTTTAGTAAAGTCTAACAATTGCAAAATCCTTTTTTTCAGTAGAGTTTCAATTTCATAATAAAGATCTTTGGAACCTATTAAATGTTTTCTAGTCTGCATATAACTGTACCTGTGTTCATATAGATCATTTTCTAATGACTATGTTTGTGTGTAGGAGACATTAAACAACTTGTTCATACACATACAAGTTGTAGAGTTAACAATGGTATTAAGGAAGTCTTTCTTTAATATCTTTTGGTTTTCTTACATAAGACAGCAAAACTGAAATCAAATGAAAAAGCTGAGTGCCAAACCAAATCACAGGCCTCACCCACAGCCTGTCTGGATGCCAGAACCAGTTCAAGAGCCTCATCCAAGACCTGTCATTAGACAAGACCCAAGAAAAAACACAACACAATAGCCAATAGCCATATCCAACCAAAGCCCAATTCTGATCTGAATTCTTTTTGTGTCTTTCTAAAAAATGTCTTATTTGCAACACTGCCTTGTGATTTTGATCACAGCTCAGTAACCCTGGGACACTTTCATGGAAGAGAACGTGAACATCCAGGACGATGTTTTCAATGCATTCTGACCACTGTATCCCAGCCGTTGAGTAGTCAGCGTCTCGGGTGTGGTGCATCAGAACCAGGATGATTCTTCGACCATCTGTTGAAAAATAAGAGAGAAATGAGAGATGAAGGCAGAACAGGACATCCTAACAGGAGGACAAGATTAGCCTTCTGAGTTTAGAAATGATTCCTTATTTAATATTTCTTCATTCTACTGGAAGAGCAGGACAAATATATCACAGTAAAGAATTTTGGATTTGGAAAGATGTTTGTCTGCATTTTCACAAATTGTTCGAATTTTCACACTGAAAAACCACTGAATGTGAATAACCCAGAACTGTGTCACACATAAAAGAAGAAATCCTTCTACACATTGTATTCTGCTTATCCAAGATAAGGTCACAGACTAATGTGAGAAAACAAAGCAAGGCTCATTGGCTTGTCCTTAGGTACCTCAAGGTGCCTCTAAGGAATACATACAGTGCCTTAACCTAAGATTAGTAAAGTAGAGTCCTAGTCTCATAGTCTACGTGGATTATTTAATTTCCCTCTGGGATCAATAAAGTATTTCAGAATTGAATTGAGTAGACTGAGGTCCAATAACATTTAGCTTTACTTAATTTTATTCTTGCTATTAATCAAATTGCACCACTCAGCACACTACAGTCAGTCATCGTCTTTAGGATCTATAAAGTATTTCTGAATTTGAATTCAGACACTTAAGACTCTCCTTTGTGACTTTGTTACTGTCTTGATGTGGCTCTGAAGGTTCAGGTCTGAGTCCATCACTACACCCAGATTTCAGACCCAATCACTAGTTTCTAGATAGTAAATAACTGAAGATGTGCTGACTCTATTTCAGAGGTCTCATTCTCCCGGGCCAATTGCGGCCCGCAGGACGATGTCTCGTGGCCCCCACCATGATATGAAAGAATAATATTAGTGCGGCCCACAGGGTGAGTGGACCTTTGAAGGAAGTCCCGCCCACCGTTCCTAGTAATGGCTGACATTCGGTGCTAGGCTAAGCTGCACTGACTTCATGCTCACTACGCTTGTAACAATAGTGTGGCGGATGATGGAACAGTCCGGTACCAGCTGCCCTTCCCTGCAGTCGCCATTCCGGTACTTTCTACCATTAACAATCAAACGCAGAGAAAGGCGACTGCTACCGGGCTGCTTGTCATCCGCCGCGCTGTTCTGATAAGTAGAAGCGGTAATGACGTCACGCGTCGAGACGTTCTCCAAACGTTGCTAACTGGCTAAAGACTTCTGTGAAACGTAGAACTAGAGCGACGCCAAGTGGAATAAACTTGGGGTGCGTTCACACTGCAGCCTGAAGTGACCCAATTCCGATTTTTTTGATGTAATGTGACCTGTTATCTGATCTTTTCATGGCAGTGTGAACAGCACAGGTCGGATTCTTTTCGAATGTGACCCATATCCGATACGTATCCGATTCAAATTTGACCTTAAGTCCAGGGCGCATTCATCCGAACTGAATGTCACTGATTCTCAACAAATTCTGCGTCCTGATAAGCGCAAGTGGGAAGAAAAACAACTATGACGGACTATAATGAGGATTAAGTTGTTAATATGCTGCTCCGGCCAAAGAACAACTTCAAATATGTAAGCTATGCTCCACCATTAGCCTCCATGTTTACTTTCCCAAACACTGAGCACTTCTTCTTTTTATGGCGGTTGGCATAACACTGAGAACACTGACGCTATTGCGCCCTCTACTGTGCATGCGGGACACTTTCAGGTCGTTTGCCCGTTCAGACTACAGAACACCTACATGCAGTGTGGCAGTGTGAATGGCCCGGCAAAAAAAAAATCCGATTTGACAAAAAGTCGGGATTGGGTCACTTCAGGCTGCAGTGTGAACTCACCCTAAATTTTGTCACACCCCCATCATGTCTTTGTCAAAGCCAAAGCCTGCAGTTCATGTATTGGAGAAATAATGTTGATGACATTTGAAGATATTTAAAAAAAAATAATTGTGGAATTACTTATGCAGCCCAGCCTCACCCAGACTCTGCCTCCAGCGCCCCGGGTAAATTGAGACCCCTGCTCTAGATCCTCCCTTTTTTTTGGTCCAAAGATGAAAACTTCAGTTTTGTTTCTGTTCTGCTGAAGGAAGTTATGGTACATTCAGATATTAACTTGTTGCATTCACCCAGCTCAATCTTGAATGGGATCCTGGTCTTCTGGTAAAATTGCAATATAGAGCTGTGTATCACTGGCATAGTTATGGTGACTATTTTTCATTTATTTTTTTGTTATAAGCTAGCAAGAGAATATAAGTGAAACCACCAGGCAAGACTTTTAGACCAAATGATGCACTTGCAACCTTTTGAGAACTGACAAACAACCAAACCATCTCTTTATAATTTTATCCATAAAGAAACAACCAAATGTAAACAATCTGATTCTTTACATGGGACTTTTTCCAAGGCTGCCTCCACATCTGAACCAACACGAGATGTGATTGGACAGAACAGGATGATGTGTTGTGCATCCCGACTTGTATCCTTCTGGATGACTTGGTTCATCAGATCCACATCTGCTCCAAAGGTTTCCCCTGTAGTGATTGTCTGAACTTTAGCTGGTGGGGGAGAGAAAACAAAAAAGTTATGACACTACAAATCCACACTTCATATCAGCTGACATATTCACTCACCTACAGGATTCCTCATGTTTTGGTTACCTAACAGAAAGAAACAAAAAGTAAGATACAGTCTTCCTCATGATTGTGTTGCATTCTGACCCAGACTGAGAGGCTGTTTTGACCAACAAAATGNTGACCCAGACTGAGAGGCTGTTTTGACCAACAAAATGTGTTTTTAACCACAATGTTGCAGTAATTAAGTGGTACAGAGAACCTTATTGTGACAAACTCGTAGCAGTGATATGAGATAATCTGAGGTCAGCAATTGAGAAACTTGTTGGTGATGAACAAAGAGAGGTTCACTCACAACAGGAAAGGGAGGGATTACCGTATTTTCCACACTATAAGGCGCACCTAAAAACCTTCAATTTCCTCAAAAGCCGACAGTTCGCCTTATAATCAGGTGCGCTTTATATATGGACCAATATTGAGCCACAACAGGTGTAGCAACTATGGTCAGCAGTCGCCGACTTCATTTTCCCCCGTAGAAGAAGAAGAGCGCGGTGCATGCTGGGATAATTGTCAGAATGCTGGTTTGTTAATAAAGTTTGACTGACCTATCTACCTACCGACCGTCTAGAATCAGGTCATCTGCAGGTCCCACTCCCCGGCCTAGTCGAGGAAGCTCTCCTCGCCGACCAGAGTCAGACTGTTTTGACATTTTTTATGTCAACAAAGTGGCTTTAGGCATTCATCCGGGGTGCTTCGACTAGAGTTTCCAAGGGACAAGCCCCTATATATTTAAAGCCGGGGGGAGGGGAGACAGAGACAAGAGGGAAATTAAGAGAGACAGAGACTGCGGCGGCAACGTGTCAGTCAGTCTGTGTTACCCAGAAAGCAGTTGGGCACAACACCGTGAGTGAAACAATGACTGGGGCAGCTTACTTGGGGACCAATTCCTTATTAATAGACATCCACGTTTGTAGAGTACGGAACAAATAGCTAACTGTAGCGTCTATTCTATATGTCCATTCTATGCCCTTATATATGAAAAAAGTTTTAAAATAGGCCATTCATTGAAGGTGCGCCTTATAGTGCGGAAAATACAGTAACCTTTGTCCCATCAAAGTGCAGCTTAAGGCTGAACTGTATTTTCCTCCCACATTTTTTTCATGACAAATGTATTTTTATTTCTACGTCATTCATTTTGTAAACATGTTTGCATTGAAGGATTTCTGCCCGTTTCCTTTCTGGTAGACTGACTTTGATACTCGCTGCTCACTCAGTGAGTGGNTCTGGTAGACTGACTTTGATACTCGCTGCTCACTCAGTGAGTGGTTATTTTTTTTAACCCAACACCATATCTCTAAATCTATGAGGAGTATAAATAATTTTGGGCTTAACCGTATATTAGCAGCCATTATATAATGAACCTTGCATCCTATCTGTTCTTTGTCAGTTCAAAATTATTCAGATAAGTGTGCAAAGCCAATAATTATACATTCACTTAAAAAGAGAAAGCTACATATGAAGTTAGTCTTCAATTCATCGATTGCATTCAGTGTTTTACATACGAGTATTAAAACAAAAATTAGATTCCCTTATGAGCACAGTCATATGAAAAAGGCAAGCAAAGAGTTTTTCTAGTCCTACCTCTGCTGTGTTTCTGCTGCTGTGGAGTTAAACACTAACTGAGGCTGCTGAAAGAACAAACAGGTCAGAGAGGTTTTCCTACTTTCTCTTTCTGTTCAGAAAAGCTCTGGGGTTTATAAGAAACCCATTAGCTGTTATTCAAACAATGACTGGATGATAACAGACTGATTGCAATGCAATTTTGTACAACTAAGAACTGATATGAAAGAATTGTATTGTTGCTGACAATTAAAAGCCTTTATCAACACCCAGATTGCAAGTTTTATAACAGCTGACTTCTGTTACAGCGTTGGGCTGTAGGAAGACATGATGGCGTGGAAAAAAGCACATTTGATGCAGTAGGATTTACACTTTCATTTGAGACACAAGGCTGTTTTCAACAAAAAAAATATTTATTTTGTTTATTTTAAGACAGTGGTTCTTAACCTGGGTTCGATCGAACTCCAGGGGTTCGATGAGTCGGTCTCAGGGGTTCGGTGGAGCCTCTGCCGCGGAGATAAAGACACACTGTGTAAAGTCGTGATGACGCCCCGCTTTGTTATCACTTGCTGCAGAGGATCACGTTACATTGCTTGTAATGCGGAGGAGCACTGATTGAAGGAGCTCCACTCTCAGCATGGATTTGAACTTGCGTCTTTAATTACTTCAGCAAAGCTCACCGTTTTTACCAAATTCTGTAGCTTTCGGTGTACTTCTAAATCTGCTCCTTAGTCGCATCTTTTCGGGCCTGCTACTGCCTCTAGTGGCGTGGGGGTGGAAACAACTAATATAATTACAGTACTAAATCAGAATACCGCAAAGTCTTTATTATTAATTTTTCATTCTCTTAAGAATGTAGAGCTAATTAAATTATCTAAACAAGACCTTAAAGTGGTTCCAGTTTCTCTCGATGGCCAACCTGTTGAAACTGTGGCAGTTGCTGAGAGGCTGCTGTGGCGGTAACACCTGACCGGAGGCTACAACGCTGAGAGGTGGTTGCGGCGGCAACACCTGGTAGGCGGCTACAACATCTGAGGTGGGTCTCCATACCTGAGCTAAGGCTGCAATGCTGGGCTGCTGTTGCTGAGATAACACCTAGCGGCTGCGGCTACGCTGGGTTCCCACTACAATATCTGACTGGCGGCTACAGAGCAGGGCAGCTGCTGCAACTCCTGAGCTGGAACTCCAACGCCGGACCATCAAATTGTTCGGAGTAAACGGAGATGTCGAAAAGACATACGAAGCAAAGTCGATCCACGACAGAGGAGGAGTTTGAGGAGATAAAGAAATCCTTGGATTTCATGTCTGGTGAGATAGCAACAATCTCACAACAACAAAAACTAATAATAATGAACTTAATGGGGGAGGTTAAAGAATTGAAGAGACAGAATGTAGAGAAAGACAAGCAAATAGCCTTCCTGGAACATCGTGTGGCTGATTTGGAACAATACAGTCGAATGAATGATGTTATAATTAGTGGGTTGGAAATGAAGCCACGATCATATGCCCGGGCTGTTGCAGAAGCAAACAATACCGAAGAAAGGGTTGAAGAGCAAGGAACTTTTGAAAAACAGATAATATCATTTTTCAGCAATAAGGGAATCAGCATTGATAATAATGGCATTGAAGCTTGCCATCCACTTCCACTATACTAGCCAGTTCAACCCTGCACTAGTTTAAGCGTTGACCCGTTGCTGCTTGTTATGACGCGTTGAGCGGCTAACATTGTACTTGTTGATCGCGGTAACATCAACTCCGATCTTGTTGTAGTCAAACTCCACACTTGTTCCGGTCAGATAAACATTTGAGAACAATATCCATTTATTGTTCGTACACGGCAACAGTGTTTAACAATGATTCCGTCACAGCGGTCAAAAACTTGTA
>NW_006800430.1:92312-102004 GCF_000485575.1 Poecilia formosa
CAACAAAAAAAATATTTATTTTGTTTATTTTAAGAGAACAAATGGAAACATCTTAACTGGCATTAAAACTGCAGTATGCAGCTCTTACAAAAATATGTTATTGGATATTTGCTAAAACTGTTACCACAAAGACACCATGAAGGAGTGTCTTGGTGCTGTCAATCACTCGTGTATGCGCTTCTCAATGTACCAGTGGTAAAAAAGCAACTTACCAATAAAGGAAAACTGTTCATCCGCTATTATCAGCTGCCATGCTAGTTAGCCTCAACACCCATGGCAGGCTTTATTTTTCTTCCTGCATGATACTTGATGGATATCATGCAGACTGTATCTTATTCTGATATCATATCAGCCATTTTTATTAAAGCACAGAGGACCAGACTTATGTGCTCACACAGGGATTCATTTTCAGCAGGGAAAAGACAATGATTTCACAGTGAGAACATATTTTATACAAGACAATAGCTATGTTTCCAACCAACTGTCATGTGAATTTTGAGGAAGCTTTAAAGATTTTGCAAAAAAGAAATAAAGATGAAAATGTGAAGCAGGCGTGTTTCTATCTACTGGTCTGGAGCAAATCAACCAGCCTAAGCAAAGCGTGAGCATGTCAGATTCTGATATCACGCATGGATATAATAAATAAGAAACTGTTGGCCACGTCAGCTCTTATTCAGAAAACGTATTTTCATCTGTTTAGTACATTAACTCTTTTTTTTTTTAGATAAGTCTGAAACCACCTCAAGCAAGCTTAAAAACACTTTTGTGAAATTAAGGAAATTGTTTCGAATTTTGCCATTTACATCACATCTTTTCTAATTTCATTCCATAGATTTTATGGGGACCAAAGCCAAGTGCTAATATGGTGGAAACTCCTGTTTAGGGCTAAGGGGTTTAGTTGCAAGGTTTGAAATAAGCTTTAGTTAGAGTTGGGAATAAACTAGTAATAGAGAAAATGTCTGGGTTAGGAATCAGAAACAAATGGAAGTTAAGACAAAGTCCTCCTATGAATAGAAATACAAACCTGCGCGCATGTGTGTGACCTATGAAGGCTGGTCCAGTGTGTATTTGTTCAAGATAAGCTGAACTCCTCCCTGCCAGGGTTTGACCTCATTAGCTGTAGTTTTAAAAATGTTTGGTCAAAACTCACTTGTTGCTTATTCTTGGCTGCTTAAACTTAAAGAAACTATTCATGCATTCTTCCAGCCATCCAGACACTCCAAGAAACTGAATCTTTTTTCAACCTCATCACATTTAAATGAATCACAGTACTGAAACCCCTGCTGCAAAAACTATGGTGGAGGAAAAAAGGGACAGTGAGCAATATCTAATGATTGACAGTTTATTCACAGTTGAGAAGCAACATTCATGGTTGTTTCTACACCAGACAACTGAACAAATGTGACCCAGATGAACAAACCCTGAGCTGGAAAGGCAACGACTGAGTTAACAGAAAATAATCCAAAGCAGAGGATGAAATATACAAATTCACACCATTTGCTTCTACTGTATTAACTTGGTAAATCTAAGATAAAGTGCTCTTTTCCTTTTAATGCAGGTGGGCAAGACTTGTGGCCATTCACTAAGATTGATGTGTCTTTTGGTTAGAAAATCAGAAAAATGGACGAAAATTTAAATTTCTACATTTTTGCTGCATTTTTGAACATTCGTTGAAAAATTGCAAGAAAGAATTAATGAATGTCAATTTCAGTTTGTTCTGTGCCAGGACAATTTTATTCTTCTAAAAGGAAATCTCAAGTCCTGATGTAATGAAGTCCTGCTGATTACATCTTCATTCCCTATGGTATCAAAGTAGCAGGCCAAACGAGCTAACCAGGAATTTGTGTGTGTGTGTGTGTGTGTGTGTGTGTGTGTGTGTGTGTGTGTGTGTGTGTGTGTGTGCGCACGTGTGTGTGTGTGCGCGCGCACGTCTCCATCACTTAGAGGTAGAAAAAGCCTCAATATTTAGTTCTGATGAGCAGCATCAGCAATTACATTTTTATTTAGATTCTTAATGTAGATTTTCTTAAGTTCAATATCAGTTTTCAATTTGCGCCCAAACTAGAAAAAAAACCCTAAGCACAAAACTAAAAAGTACATAAATCATATCCATAATATCAGACTTGGTTTTTTAATACACATATTCGTTGCTCTTCCACTCAAGTCTTTGTCTCTTTGTTTAGTTGCAACAGTCGTTCTACTGTGCAGCATTAGTCCAGAAAAAACAAAACAAAGTCAAAGTCGCCCCTGCCAATTGTTTTATTGTTAAAGTACATAATTTAATGTATTTTGATGACAAAATATTTTATTTATTGGAGCACACAATAATCAGGACATCCTTTATTTTGAATTTGCGGAACTACGACAAGAAAATGGAAAAAAAATATGATGACCATCACCACAACAGCCACAGGCAGTATAAACTTCCAATATTGGAAACAGCATTCATTAAGCCTTTCAATTGGACCCCTCTCCCTGGGTCTGATCTGCCTGATCCGTTGGTTCTGAGACCGTTGATCTAATTCGCGGATCAGTTGATCGACTGCTTATTATACTTGTCAGATGACGGAAAACGTTGAACGCATCGTTTCTGCTTCAGCGGTTTAAGCAGAGAGGTAATGAAATACCACAGACACTGACAGGCCTTTGCGTCTGTCTTGCTCTGAAGAACTACTGAACGGGAGGAGACAGCCAGGTGAGGTAAAACTGTTCTTATCCATCGATTCAGTATTTTTATCATACAGACATTAGGCTGCTGTTGTTGTGCTATTAGCTAGCTGCTAGCTAACGACTCTGCTAGCAAAGCTAGATAACTAAAAAGCTTCTTCCCTGTATCGTTAATGATATCAGTCATTCTTCAGTATCGGTTATGCAATAGGGGCACATCGCCCGTCTAAAACTTATCTCCATAATGAATATATGTCTGATCTTCTAATTTCCTTTGCTGCATAATGTACATTGCATTTATTCTGGCGTTAGGTAACTGTGTCTTGAAGGAGAATAGCACTTAAATAAAAGTCCAACAAGGATATTCATTTAGAATTAAAAATAACTCGCCCTGAATTACCATGATAGATATAATTTATGTAATAAAAGTGTCATTAATAAAGGGGATAAAACTCAACCCAGACTTTTAAGTTTAGGGTCTAGTTCGCAGAGTATGAAGTTATTTTTTTTCCTCCAATTCAATGAAGAAAAAAAAAAAAAAAAAAAAAACTCAAGTAAAATAAAATTGTTAAAACTTTTGGAATTGTAATGATTTATTTAAAAACTAAACGTTTTGTTTAAAAAAAAAAACTTTAAAAATTAAATAACTCATTTTTGTCTTGTGAACTTAAGTTATTTGCCAAACAAACTTTTATTTGCACACATCATAAATCTTTTGTTGTGATTTTAGGCCCCGCCCACGACGTCATGTGAGAATCACAAATAGTTTTTTCACTTCATGAGACAAAATGTGTGATTTTAATTTAAAAAAAAAGCTAAACTCAGTAGGCTTTTCTCATGGTGACATGCATTAATTACATTTTGCTTTTCTTTTTTTCTGCAGTTCCACATTAAAGTTTGCTGCAGCTCTGCTTTCTTGAATGGACCATCTTCATCTCCACTGCAGTAGGAAACAGGCAGCTCTTTTTTTATAGATTACAGTTCACCAAAAGTTTGCATTATGCCCTTGTTTACATTTTAAACAGTGCAATTCTGTAAAGACAATATGTCTGGTGGTCTAGCTCTGATTTACATATCTTGCTAAATTGCGGGTTTGAATATTGCAATACTTTCCTATAATAAAATAGACCTGCAGAAAGAAATAATATATCTTGCATATGCATAGTTGTATGTTCTGTATAGAGATTTTTCTTAGCCATCATTGCAAAATGACAAAATTTTGTAATTCATCATTGTTTTATTAAACTCTGAAAACTGTGTGGCTTTAATATTCTGTCCTAAAATGCGGTTAGACGTGCCCTTTTTTTTTTGAGCACCTGCAAGAATTTTTCCTCTCTTAACAGCACCTGCCCCTTTAGTGGTCTCTGCACAGCCCTGGTCCTGCTGCTCACCTCCAGAGGTCTGGTACATGTTGATGTCTAATGAGAAACAAAGCAGTTTGATCAGTTTGGATTGTCTGCAGAGAAGAAACACAACTGTTAACTCCGTCAGCTGAAAGCATATGAATGACTCGGAGGCATTTAAATGCTTTCAGTTGAACAGCAACCTGAGAACAGATAATTTGGCAGCAGAGGAAAAATGAAACTACTCTCAGAAAACTCAGAAGTCTTAAGTTCTTGGATATCTCCAACAGTTTGATTTGTTTTATACAAAGTTGCTAGAAGCGTGTCGATCCTAATGTCAGAATAGACCTGCCCTTTCACACTGACAGCAGAGATAGATTACGCCAATGAGCTCTGAATCAATTAAAACATAATTTAAAGTTGCATTTTCACTCCAACATCATTTAATTCCTTCAATAAACTGAAATATTTATTCAGTATACCATAAAATATTAATAGCATCAATGTAAAACAAACAAAAAAAAAACAATAGAGGAAACAAAATGTTAATAAAAAAAAACAGTGTTTGAGGTTTCCTACCTTTGCTTTAAATGTGTGGCTTCGGAAGAACAAACAAGCAAAAATGATTTCTTAGAGGAGTTTGTGCAGTGGGAGCTGCAGCATGAAGTGACTGTGTTTGGCTTGAACCAGGGGCTGTTAAAGAAGTCAGACACTTTCACTGTCAGTCATAGTGAGAGAGAAGCACATCATTTGTAGCAGGATGAAGCCTGCACCAAGATGCAGGACACCTGGCACCTAATCATCTTATGATGGGTGGAGAGTCTAAAGGGAGACTCTCACCTGGTTGCTTTATGCCTGCATTTGGTCACACTTCAGTGGGAAAGGTCACTTGCAAGTGACCTTTCCCACTGAAGGTCACTTGCAAGGTCACTTCGAACATATGTCTTCGAAGACATATGTTATCATGTCTTCGAAGACATATGTTATCATGTCTTCGAAGACATGATAACATATAAAAATATGTTACCATACACACTTTAATTTGAGAAAGGAGGCTGCAAAAAAAAAAAAAATATTTGTTTTGTTTACATTTTATTTTACGAAACGGTCTGTTGACATTTATCTAAACTCTTCTCAAGAAAAAATGGAAACATCTTTACTGGCATTAAAACTGCAGTATGTAACTTTTACAAAAATATGTTATTGTATATTTGCTAAAACTGTCACCATTAAGTCACCATGAAGGAGTGTCTTGGCGCTGTCAATCAAACTCATGTATGCGCTGCTCAATGTACTAGTGGCAGAGAAGCAACTTACCATTACAGGAAAACCATTTATCTGCCATTATCAGTGGCCATAGCAGGCTTAGTTGTAGTGAAGCAGCTGTAGCTTAGCAGAAAGCAAGGGGGATGATGTGCATACATGAGGATGATTGACAGCGCTAAGGCCCTCCTCCTTGCTCTGACTACTTGCTTCTGACTGAGTGATATAATTCTGCAGTTTGTACTGGGAGCACTGGGAGAAGGCAAAAAAACAAACTAGATAAGCTTTAAAGGCTTTAAAAGTATCAAACTCAAAGAACTGTTGAGAAAGGATACAAAGTGAAATTATCCCTCAGAGGAATTTTTTATTGAACTAGAAATCTGTCAGAATAAAATTTGAACTCACTAAATTTAATCTCTTAAAGATTCTACTCATACTTGTAAAAAAAAAAACAGCTTTTATCTTTCTTCCTCTATGATACTTGTTAAAATATATTTAAAAAAAACCCATTGCTCTTCATTTAAGTGAGCAAGGTGCCAGACTTTTGTTTCTCTCTATTGCCATATTTATTGAAGCATAGACCAGACTTATGTGCACACACGAGGATTAAATTTCAGCAGGAAAAAGGGCAATAATTTCAATAATTCCGCATCCGGGCATTCCCTCGCCTGGATGCGGGTCACAGGGGCCCCACTCTGGAGCCAGGCCTGGAGGTGGGACACGATAGGCACCAGCACCCCTCCCAACCCTACTAGGGACAAAGGTGTAAAGAAAATGGATGGATGTTTAGTGTATTAGCTCTTTTTTTTTTTTTTTTTTTTTAGAAAAGTGTAAAATCACGTCAAGTGAGTGTAAAAACGTTTTTGTGAAATTGAGGAAATTATTTCAAAATTTGCCATTTCCATCAATCTTTTCTAATTTCATTCTTCAAAATGGGCTTAAAAAGCTTTCATGGAAACACGACTAATGATATGTAAACAATCACAATGACTGGTTAGTTCGTAACCTGTTCCTGTCACACATTAGACACATTATATATATTATCAATTCAGATATTTGGGACACTGCTCTGAAAAGTTAGTTCCTCATATTTTCTGTGTGTATGCGTGTGTGTGCATGTGTACTTGTTTAGCTATTATTCTTGGACCATTTCTGACATCCTAACCTTATGAAGACTATGGAGACTATGGTCTCCATAGTCTTCATAAGGTTAATAAAATAAAAAGGTTAATAAAAGTTTCCTCATATGGGAAATTCAAACTTGAGTGTATCTCTGTGTGTGTGTGACCTACTAAGGCTGGTCCAGTGTGTATTTGTTCAAGATAAGCTGAACTCCTCCCTGCCAGGGTTTGACCTCACTAGCTGTAGTTTTAAAAGTGCTTGGTCAAAACTGACTTGTTACTTATTCTTGGCTGCTTAAACTTAAAGAAACTATTCATGCGCTCTTACAGGCATCCAGACACTCCAAGAAAATTACATTTATTACAACCTCATCATAATTAAATGTTTTATTAGAGGACTGAAACACCTGCTGCAAAAACTATGGCGGAGAAAAAAAGGGATAGTGAGATATGCCTAATGATTGACTAAGACAGAAGTATTCACAGTTGAGAAGCAAAGTTCATGGTTGTTTCTGCACAAGTCAACTTAACAAACATCACCCAGGTGAACAAACCCTGCGCTGAGAAAGTAATGACTGAGTTAACGGAAATAATGTAAAGCAGAGGATGAAATATTTACAAATTCACACCATTTGCTTCTCCTATTGTATTAATTACTTTCAACTCTAAATTAAAGTGCTCCTTTCCCAGTCTTTTAGTGAAGGTGGGCAAACTTTGCTGCTGTCCACTGATGTTGATGTGTCTTTTGGTCAGAAAATCAGAAAGATGGAGCAAAAATTCAATTACTACATTTTTGCTGAATTTTTGAACATTCAAGCCTTGCATTTGTTGAAAAATTATAAGAAAAAAAATAATGATAATTTGCTTTTTGTCCTGTGCCAGCAAAATTTTACTCTACAAGAGGAAAATCTCAAGTCCTGATAGCAGGACTTCATTATGTCTTCATAGCATGTGGCATCAAAGTAGCAGGCCAAATCAGCTAAACAGGAACTTGTGTTTGGTGTGTGTGTGTGTATGTATGTATGTATGCGAGTGTGTCTCACATACTCACACTCACACATCTGTGTGTATGTGAGTGTGAGTATCTTTCTCTCAGAGTGGAGAGAAAGATAGAAACCTCACAATATTTAGTTATGAGGAGCAGCATAGGCATTTACATTATTTAGATTTTTAATGTAGATATTCTTATTTTAAGTTCAAAATCAGTTTTAAATTTGTATCTGAACTAGGAAAAAAACTTAGCACAAAACTAAAAATTGCACATATCATATCCATAATAACCAATTTGCTTTGTGTTATCATGCATATTCATCAGTCTTCAACTCAAATCTGTGTCTCTTTTTATTAGTTGCAACACAGTTGATCTACTGTGCAGCTTCATTCCAGCAAAAAACAAATGTAGACCAAAGTTATTTTTCCCCAATTGTTTTATTGTTATAGTACACAATCTAATGCATTTTGGGGTTTATTGGTGACTAAACATTTTTTTATTGAAGCATACAATAATCAGGACATCCTTTTATTTATTTTGAATTTGCTGATCTCTAAACTACGACAAGAAAATGACAAGAAGTAAAATGACCAACACCAAAACAACAAATGGCACAACAATCTTCCAATAAGGGAAACAACATTCATCAAGTCTTTCAATTACACCCCTCTCCCTGGGTCTGATCTGCCTGATCTGTTGGTTCTGAGACCGTTGATCTAATTCGCGGATCAGTTGATCGACTGCCTCTGTATTTTTAGCACACTGCAGCAATCCTGGCACTGTCTCATGGAAGAGAACATGAACATCCAGGATGACGTTGGGATATTGATCAGACCAGATCGTTCCAGCTGTGGAGTAGCCCTCGTCTCGGGTGTGGTGCATCAGAACCAGAATGACATTTTGGCCTGCTAAAAAGAAGAAGAAAATAAGATGAAGGGAAGGTTTGACATTCTTAGAGTGTCAAACCAAAGTGATGTTTCATTACTTGACTAGCTGAATGTCTAAACCAATGGATTATAAAACTGGTACCTGGAACCTTGTTCATGGCCGCTTCCACATCTGACCCAACGCGAGAGGTGATGGGACAGAAAACGATGATGAAGAGGCTTTCCAGCCAGTGTGTGACGGTCAGCTGTGTCCTCTTCCTCACTTTACTCAGCAGCTCTTCATCAGCACCAAACGTCTCCCCAGAAGTGATGGTGTGGACGTTAACTTAGTGAAATACAACAGATGGTAATCAAACTTATACTCATAAGTTTGATTATACCTTGTGAGTCATAATCAAACTCATTAGTCATAATCAGTATAAGTGTATCAAACTAATACTAATTACCAGTATAAGTTTGGTAATCAAACTTATACTCATAAGTTTTATTACCATCGGTAAAAAGTTCATAAAAATTAAAACCAGAGCTGGAATATGACATCTATCGGTGTGGTTCCTGCAACAGTGATGCTCACCTCCAGGGGTCTGGTACATGATGACGTCTAATAAGAGAAACAAAGCAGTTTGATCAGTTTGGCTTTTCTGCAGAGATGAAACACAACTCTTA
Organism: Poecilia formosa; assembly: GCF_000485575.1. NCBI lineage: Eukaryota > Metazoa > Chordata > Actinopteri > Cyprinodontiformes > Poeciliidae > Poecilia > Poecilia formosa. Next base: position 101,251 of record NW_006800430.1, read on the forward strand.
ACTCTGTAAACTGAAAGCATCTAAATGACTCAGAGGCTATTTGTCCTCTTCTGCCAAATCAAGTGTTCTCAGGTTGCTGTGTCAGTGGAGGTCAGGATATCTCCAACATGATGAGTTTGATTTGTTTTAAATAAAGTTACCAGAAGCGTAAATAGCGCCGATCCTAAACTGAGATTAGACCTGCCCTTTCACACCGACAGCAGAGATCGATTACACTTATGACCTCTGAATCTATAAAACATAATTTAATGCTCCATTTTCACTCTAACACATTGTTTCATTCCTTGGATAAACTGAAAGATTTATTCAATATATCTTATATACAATATAAATAGTATCAATGTAAAAAATAAAAGATTTAAAAAAAAATAGAGGAAACAAAATACTGCAGTCATAATGAAAAACAACAGGGTTTGAGGTTTCCTACCTTTGCTGTAAAAATGAGGCTCCAGAAAAACAAACAAGCAAAAATAGTTTCTTGAAGGTGTTTGTGCAGTGGGAGCTGCAGCATGAAGTGATTGTGTCTGGTTTGAATCAGGGGTTATTAAAGAAGTCAGACACTTTCACTTTCATTCTTAGTGATATAAAAAGCAAGTAACTTATCCTAATGTCCAGATAAATCCCAAGACTCTGAGGATCTTTTAGGTCAGGAAGAAAAAACTGGTAAAAGATTAGGAAATAAGTAGTAAGGTTGTGCAGCATAGGCACCTTAGTTAATATATATTCATAAAGTAGACTGATACATGATAAACAT
>NW_006800430.1:102206-115047 GCF_000485575.1 Poecilia formosa
CCAAAATTATTCAGTCAAGCTGCTTCTGTTTCAGCTCTGTACACTTAAAAAAGGAAGAATCTCTTTCTGTTCTCAATAACATAAAGAGTCAATGGTTGTCATTTAAAGTATTCCAAGAACTTAAGACTTCTCAGTTTTCTGAGTAGTTTTATTTCCTTGTTCCCTCCAGATATTTTAATTTCACGACTCGAAGAAAGAAAACAATAAATGACAGCAAAGAAAACAAACGTGAATAATAAGACAGAAGCACAAAAATACTGAAAGTTTCTAACACAATCTGGAAGAGCACAGATTTTGTTATACATATATAAAGAATAAGGTAGACAGTATATAAATGTTTCATTTTATTTTGAACTTAACAATTAATCATAAAAGAATAAGTAAACTACTTTTATTAATTCAAATCGATTAATTCACATTTCTGAATAACGAGACACGTTGTGTGTTTCTCCATCAGTTTGTTGATCAAAGCTTTAGCTCAGTGAAAACCACAAAATGATCACAAACACAAATACCAACAGTAATGCAACAGGCATCCAGTTATTTTCTTCACGTGGTTGCAGATATTTTTGCATTCTGTAAACGGCATCTGTGTTCTTAGAAGAGGTGAGCAACCCCGGGACGCTTTCATGGAAGAGAACATGAACCTCCAGGTCGATGTTGGGATATGTTTCCGACCACAAAGTCCCTGCAGTCGAGTAGTCAGGATCTCGGGTGTGATGCATCAAAACTAAGACAATCTTTTTATTCACTGCAGAAAAAAAAGAACAGATTTAGTCAACCAAAAACATTTTTACTTAATTTCTAATAAAGTATTTCCATTCATGTTTCCAGAGAGGGGAAGTGTTACAGCGCCACCGATTGCCCTGGCATACGTACTGCAGCGAAGACGCACATCTATTCTTACTCGTTTACAAATTTAACATTTCTCCTCGTCATGCCAAGGTTCCCTGTGACAGACTGGCGACCTGTCCAGGTGACCCCGCCTCTTACCTGGAACGTTAGCTGGAGAGGCACCAGCACCTCCTGACCCCACAGAGGGACAAGGGTTTTAGAAAATGGATGGATGGATGCAGACGAGGCTTCAATTCTATAACTAAACTGTGATTGAGCTCAAGTTTATGAATTACTGCCTGAATATTTTACTTGCAGATTTTTTCTCTCCAGTAAAACGTGCAGCTCTTTAGGTGTTGTTCTGACTTCTACCAAGTGACGGATTAACAAAATCAAGATTCCAGTCATTCACTAAATTCCATCATCATGTAATACTTTGTTATCTGCAGCCATTTAATAATTATGTTTTTTTTATTTACAATTTTTTTCCTCATGGATTCAAGTTAGTTTGACTTTTTTCCACTTAAACAACTATATTCATCATTTGAATGTTACATTTACTCAGATTAACTATGTGTGATTACATTTTAACAACCCATAGTAAAATTACCAAGAGAATGTTGCCTGATTGCTTACATGGTATGTTTTGCATGGCGGCCTCCACATCTGAACCAACACGGGATGTGATTGGACAGAAAACGATGATGCATTTTCCATCCCGGTTGGTTCCCTCCAACTTCACCTTCCGTTTCACTTGGTTCATCAGAGCTACATCGGCGCCATAGGTTAACCCTGTAGTGACCGTCTGAACTTTGACAGATGCTGATGAACAAAATACAAAGCAGAAAAAATATGAACAGATAATAACAAATCGGAGAAAGATCCTGATTTACATGAGCTGAGATGATCACTCACTTGGAAGACAAAGCATCTTGTGGTTTCCCTCAAAAAGAGACAAAAGAGCAACATGAACAATTAAGGATGCAAGGCCTTCTAAATATACTGTGCAACAATGTACATGTCCTACTTTCAATTTGCTTCATGGTAGAGAAATCGAGATTAAAAACCAAAGGTTTTAACAAATCCTAAAAGTTATTTTTTTTTTACATCATTTTAGTACAACAAACTCTTTTGTTTTGAATAATCTGAGTTACAATAACTTTCTTGATGTTTTACAGGTGCACATTATACACGAGGTCATGTATTTCAAGTGGACTATTTTGATGACTATGGCTTACAGATAATAAAATACTCTGTGACTCTCCCTCTCAGCTCCTTCAGACTAGCCAGCAGTAATTAGCAAACACCTGGTGGAACTGAGCATCTGCTGAACTCATTATAGGGCTACATCTCAGTGAATAGCAGGTAAAGGGTTAATAGAGGAGCCAAAGGCAGAGTTTCAGAAAGAGCAGGAATCTCTTAAAGTGACCAAGGCCCAGTTTCATGGCTTTAAGTTACAAAGTAAAATTTCTTTTAAGTCAATTTTGATATGTGCAGCATTTTTTTAACAGCTGAAGTAAACATAGCTACTTGATTGTGCTATAAAATACCACTATTTAGAAAGCATGCTGTGCTGCCCCTTTAAGCAAAATGGAAGGATCCTCCTATGAGGCTGCACCTTATTTAAATAACCTTTTTTTTTTTAACTTCACCTCAAAATTTCATTAACAGACTTTAATACACCACATTGTTAAATTAACAAGCATATTATTTAACAATGACCTTTCATGAGCCAGTCACTTTGTTCTGAACAATCCAGTAACAACAATAAAATTGTTAAAAAACTCTATTGTTACCTTTTGTGTGTTACTGCTGCTGCTGCTGCTAAGGCTGACTCGACGAGAGAAGCTGCTGGATGAACTGGTTTCCTGCAGAAAACATTTTCACTTTCACTTGTGTTTGACAATGCGCCCAATATCTTGTATCAGGGCGTTTCCTCCATAACAGGAAAGTCTTTTAAGCATCTGCAACGGACAGAAGGATTCTGCTGGGAGGAATTCAGAAGGAGCAACAGCAACGTAAAAGTATTTATCAAGAAAAATGAAAAGCCCCTGTGTAATTAGTTGCATGATAATTACACATGTCATATGTAATTTAACTCTGTTACAGACAATGTTTGAATCACAGTAGTGCTGTATTGTGAAAAAGTGGGGAACTTAGGGGACAAGAATCTTGTCAAAACCATCTCTGATTCCAACCAGAGTCAACAAGATTTTTTTCTTCTCTAACGGATAGCAGGGCAACATTTCTGTACAAAAAGTAAAACACTACATGACATTATGATGTTGCTTGTGTTATCTTTACTCATGTAAATACACTGGTGTGAAATCTTTGCGTTTGTCTTGATAGATGTCTATTTTGGAGTTTTAGCGCCCCCTAGAGAACACTCCACCGGCCGCCACTGACAGCTACTGCAACACAGATAACAGGAAAATTAAATAGGTTTTGACAATCCAGACTTCTTATAGAACATGTGGGTTTTAAAAGGTGAAAGAAAAGCGGAAAACACTTAAAAGAAAACATTTGAAGGAGCCCCTCTGTTAGTTTACTTCAACTAACAATTGATTCTGTCTGTGTTTTAGAGGTTCCGGTCAGCAGATCATGTGACAGAAGGTTGTCACTGTTAGTGGTTGTTTTCCTAACAAAGAGAAAAGAGGCTTGGCTGAGCTGTAGCTGTAAAGATTTGGAGTGTTATGCACACAGGATTTTGTGGAGTTGAGCACAGGTGGCCTTGCCATTTGCCTGTTGTAAAAAAAAAAAAAGAACGGCTTTGATCCTGATAAGGAAAGTAAAACTGAAATAGTCTGGGGCATCAGTGACCTCTTCCCTGCTGTTTTATGACACTAAAGGTGCATATGAGAGCAGCTCACCATTCATATGATGGTGGCTTTGATCCAAAATGGCCGACTTCCTGTGGTGTTTGGACCATGGCTCCAAGAGACTTTTTGTAGGTCCTCACAAGGTACTCATGTCTACCAGATTTTATGATTGTCAATTAAAGCATGGCCTGGGGATCACTTTGAAAATGTTGTAGGGGGCGCTGTGGAGGACTTAGGCCACGCCCACCAAATATTGGACTGGGTTCCTATTCGGGGGTGGATTAGGGCTGATCACAGTGTGGGTGGTACAGCTTGGCTGAAATATGAGGAATTAAGGGCCAAACGTATATCAACGGCGTAACGTCTGACCCCGACATGCGGCCAAACCCACTCCTTCTCTTTGTGCTTTAATGCAAGTGAGACCAACTTGTTACTTGTCTTCTGACACAATATCATCTTGATTAGGTCAAAGGGGTCAGAGGTGGAGCTGTCCAAGAAAAAAAGTGACTTTCTGTTGCCAGGGGGCGAGGCTTAGATGACATCAGCATATGACCACATAACATCATCAGGCATCCCAACCTGATGACTTGAAATAATGCAATATAATTGAATATAGACATACAAAATATGCAGAACCTATAATAAACAATATCTTTTCTCTGAGGAAATTATATTTATTGAGAAACTCTAGAGTTTTCTAAACTCTAAATCTTCTATTATAAGCCACACAGCTTTGATTTATCTCTTTTTTGCATGACTTTTTACTGGCATTGAGACCATTATGTTTCTATTTGTAAAACATATTAGACATAATATTCCATTCGTGCATTCAACTCTATGCACATACTTGTTAGATTAGTTGGTCAGCCAAAATCCTGCAGTTGTTGACAAGCTCAGATTTTCTATGTTGCTGTTCTGTCTCGTGGAAACTGAAACCTTTTTTCCACAAAGTGAGTGCTCTTCTTAGAAATCACATGGTCCATGAAAGTGAAAGTAAAACTGTGGAAGCACTTTAAAAGAGCCGTTCGCTTTTACTTTCATCAGGACATCGGTTTTCTCTGCTGCAGCACGTCTCCTCCTAAGGTAGGTTTCTTTTCCTTATGTTTTGTCAGTAACAAAGCAGCTATAAATACGAATAAATACGGGTTGGTTTGATATATTTTTGTGTTAATGTGGAGTGCGTTTTCGTCCCTGTCTGTGTTCGCGGGTCACAGTGCGCTGATGTCATGGCAGGACCGGGACTTCTGCCGGTCCTGCACTAAACGACTGGAAAACAAATGAGCCGATTTACAGAGCTCTGACAAACCATTACAGAGTTATTCTCTCTTCCTTTCTCTGTGTTTACAGAGTATTTCCTGTCACTGTCATGGGAGGCAGCTCTTCACAACCATGTAAGTTACATTCTTGTTTGTTTTGGTTGTGACATGTGCATTGATTATTTCCCTGATTCACTTCACTTTGTACATATGTTGCATATTTTCAGCTAATTTTATTTTCCCCTTCAAATGGAACTGATCTTGAACATGTTTTTATAGCAGAAAGTGTTATAAAAATGTTAACCATTGAGAATAAACACTGGATCATAGTTAGGGACTGTCTGAAAAGCTTAGCAATGGAAACTGTATTGGAATTATAATTATTGAAATTTTGGCTCACAATATTTCCCGTGTTGTTTTGTTTAGCTCCTCCTCCACGTAAGTAATATTTCTTCCATGTGTTTTTCATTTTAATGTTTTTCTTTACTCACTTTAGAGCAGTGTTTCTCAACCTTTTTTGGCCCAGCGCCCCCCAGCCCTTATCCAGGTCCCTCACTGCCCCCCACCACAGAATTTGCAGGCTACTTTGCACTGACCATTATTTTATCATTAATATTACTATCACTATTGTTGATGTTTTGATTTTTATGCTTGTTTCTGTATTTATCATCAAAAATAATTTCCCAGAGAACAAAAAAATCATGGGAATAGAAATTATTTTCACAGGAGTTTACCAAAAATTTAATGAACATTCAACTTAAAATTGGTAAGCCTAACAGCAGCCAGAGTGGAAAAAATATTCTTAAAATATTCTTATTCTTTGCCATTTTCTAGTTGTTAAATATACCTCAAAATGACCAGATAAAAGATGTTCAACATGCCAGTTTAAACTTTGAACTATTTGCAAAACCACTGAGCTCTGCAACATTAAAACATGGATAGAACTGTAACTACATTAATCATAGCTCTTCTTGTAGGTTTCTGGTGGTGCAGCTCTGTGCTGCCTTCAGGAGAATGGGACATCAGAGTATCAGACATAAAAGTTCACCCACGTGGCATTTATTGTACAAACCAGAGCTTTCAGTGGAAAAACAAAAGTTCCAGATTATTTTAATGCCATACAAATATGAGACAGAAACATGGATTATATCTTAATATGATGATACCGGACAGAAATTACAAAGAACAAATCTGGTTCTTCATCAAATCCTAATGAGTCAAATTGAAAGTGTCATGGAGTTGTCAGCCTCATGACATTAACACTGACATGAAAAATAATATTGAAGAAATAAATATATCAAATCTAATTAAAACATAAATAAGTGATAAGTTCTTTACTGTTATGGTCTGTAAGATAAATTTATTCTCAGTATTAGATATGGTGTCAACAAACCCATGGCACTTCATCAATATTATTTTACCTTTTATCTGGAAATAGTGTGTTTATTCTTGCCATACAGTCCTCTGTATTAATTATTGATCGAAAGGTCTTGCCATACCAGTTTATTCCTCTGTATTTACTTTAGTTTCTTAGTTTATTCTTGCATTTTGTTCTTCGTTCATTTCCATTTAATTTCATCTGATTAGTATTATCCTCTCCTGGTTTATTGCTATGTCCACTTTAGTTTCTTTCCTGTTGCTAAATTTATTTTATCGTTTATTGACCATCATTAATCTTCACTCATCACCTGCTGCTCCGCCTAATCGTCATGTTTCACATCATGTGTTGATTTCTCATTGTTCAGCGTCGGATTCTCTGTTTTTATGCCATAATTCACATCTAGTTCGTCGCTCCGTTTTATGTCCCGCTTCTCCTGTTTCAGAGTTTTGCGCAATGTGCGCGTCATTTTTTTTTTTAAGCCCCTATGGTGCAGGGCGGTTGGGAAGCGTATCGATGGGGAAAAGGCAGACTGACAAAAACCTTTTAAAACAACAGAAACAATTTCGGTATTCTGATTATTGACATTTAAAAGTGCTGTGTTGTTCTATCTCACCCGTTTCATACCGGACCACTTACAGCACCGGTGTTAACGCTATAAAATGAACGCTCTCTATCGTGGTATCACCAATGGAGGGATTTCTTTTATTTAAATGGGTTCATTTTTCAGAGGGATACAAAGTGATTTTAGCTACCAGTAGCAGGAGAACGGAGCTGCGCCAAGAAGCTAACAGAAGCTAACAAACACTGAATAGAAGAAGAGCTGCCATCGATACAGTTGCAGCCAAGCATGATTTAATGTTACACAATACAGTTTTACCAAGTTGCTCAAAGTCTAAACTGGTATTGTTGTGCATTTAATGTGTAAAGTTTACCTTCGACTAAACGCCCCCCAAAGGCATCTCAGCGCCCCCCTTTTGTAAAAATGTCCGCCAGCGCCCCCTGCCGTCCTCTGAACGCCCCCTGGGGGGCGGTACCGCCCACGTTGAGAACCGCTACTTTAGAGTAAAACTGAATCTATTCACCACCACTGCCTCAATGTACTACAGATTTAAGAACACCCATTGTGTTTATTACTTTAATATAAACATTAATTATATTTTTAGTCATTTATGAATCTAAGTAATGTGTCTCTTTGCTCCGTTCAGCTCCACCTCCATCTCCACGTGAGTACAACTTATCATTCATGCTGACACAGCAGAAAGTGTTTTTCTTACCTCAATAAAGAAATGAATTGTTCTACTTCAACACTCTGTTCTGGTTTTAAGACTTTGCTGTGAATTCTCCTTCACAGTTTTAAGAACGTCATGGAGGGAGATAACTTGGGGGTGAGTAAATGTGCCTTGTTAAGATCTATATCCTGAAGGTGAATTTAGTTTTTTTGGTTCAGCATAATCAGCCATCAAAGCAGTTTCAGCTTACCCTGATAACATAACCAGGTCATTGGTTTAAGTTACATAACATTATTTTTGTTATTGTTTTTTTTTGCCACAGAAATCACAATATGACACATTTCAGGGATTAGACAAGCCCTAATCAGGAAGACTGGGGCAATTCAATGTGGGCCTGTTTAAAGTTTGGGAACCAAGCACTGGTTTTCTCTCTCTACATTTCATTGGGCCTGCGATCACGAAGTCAAGGGTGGCAGGCCATTTAACAAAGTCCGTTTCATCTGATTATAATTATATTCCATCCATCTATCCTCTTACACCCTTATCCCAGGAGGGGTGTTGGTGCCTATCTCCAGCGGTCAATGGGTGAGTTGACCGCCGGAGGTCACCAGTCCTTCATGGGGCATAATTATATTCCAGTACCTAAAAATGAGTTTTGACTCGACAGCTACATTTTGACTATCCTGAATTGTACTTTAAGATAATTAGAGATGAAACAAAACAGTTTTTAAGAGGATGTTTCCTACCATAGATAGTTATTGTTTTTGGAGATGCAACCTGATGTAGCACTTCGGTGCACTTGATTGAAGTAGAAAGACGGGCAGGGAATTAGAAAGAAGAAGCTCTGGAGATCGATGCAGCTAAACGTGTTTGGTCAAATGTAGGCGATGAAATGGGTTCAACTATCCACTGTTCAATCAAGTCGATGAATTGTGTGGCGTTGTGGTGTACAATATAATGTTGCATAATTTCTATATTTCTATGAAAACACACTCCATAACTTGAACATTTTGTCTTAAATGTTCACTTTACATGTAATATTATAGTTACAAAAGGTGAAAGTGGGCCAGTATGAAATCAACTGCACCCAATTGTTCTTATTTAACTGATATTTAAATGATTCATTAGAGACTTTGGATTCTCAGTAGTTAAATGTGTTTCAGTGGGTAGTTAGCTGAAGCTTATTGTAAACTAACAGAACGTATGTAGTGATTTCCACAACATACTGATCACACAAAGTGAATTGCAGGTCATATTCACCAATTCCCAGTGTTAGAAGTTCACATATTTACTGTACATCAATCTCAGTACCAGGAGGCTGATTGGGGTTCAGGGTCTTGCCTGGAGCCTAGTCACCTCTGTTTGTCATGGTAAAAACTATTTTCTGAACTTATGATTTTAAATTTTCCATTTTAACAGAGACAACAAGAATGCTCTTCAGTACTTGAAGAATTTTCGGCCTCAAAATGAGGAGGCAAACCACATCAGAGTCCTGCTGTACGGCCCAGTCGGTGCTGGGAAGTCCAGCTTCATCAACTCCGTCAACAACGTCCTGCAGGGCAGAATGACCAATGAAGCTCTGGCCAGCAACACAACCTCTGATCAAAGTTTCACCAAGATTGTGAATATAATTCCTTGTTTAATTTTGAAATCTTATTCATATTTTTAGAATACAAGATTTATCAACTCAGTCTTCTTAAGTGGTTCTTTGCAATCTTGTAAATATTCCCAGTAACATGGCAGAAAATACACATTTTCTGACAGAGTAGCTACAAACATGTAACCACTGACTATAGAACTGTCTTACTTAGAATTTTATTCAGTAAAAATACATTTAGGTTAAAACATATATTTTAGCAGCTGTATTCCTGCTGTTTACATAAAGCACCTTTTTTTTCTTCCAGTATCAAACCTATCAAATCAAGAAAGGAAGCAAGGGAAACTTTTATCCATTTGTGTTCAATGACATCATGGGTCTGGAGGACGGAGATGGAAGAGGAGTCAGAACAGATGACATTAAAAACGCCTTGAAGGGACATGTGAAGGATGGATATAAGGTATAAATGCAAACTTTTCTGCTTTAAAAAAAATCCTTCTTTTAAAGGCATTTTAATTTGCTTGCTTTATGTGGAAAATAAATTACTGAATATACATCATATTATTTCCACAGTTCAATCCTGTATCTCCTCTTTCTGATGGTGATCATGGCTACACCTCTTCCCCGTCCATCAGTGACAGAGTTCATGTTCTGGTCTGCATTTATTCTGCTAATGCAGCACAAATGAATCAGTCTGTTTTACAGAAGATGAGGGAAATCAGAGAAGCAGCCAGTGAGCTGGGTAAGAAACATTAAATTTCCTTTTAGAATATTATTATACAATAAAGGAAATTATTATTTTTTTACTTTTTTATGTCATCATAAATGTTTCATCACACTCCTGTGGATGTAGTTATTTAAATATATTGTGTAAATACATTTGGAGTTTCTTGAGTAACTCCATGCTTAGAGTCTGTATCTCTGTATCCACAGGAATCCCTCAGCTGGCGATTCTCAGCCACGTTGATGAAGCCTGTGGTGAAACAGAAAGAGATCTGAAAAACGTCTACAAGAGCAAACATTTAAAGAAAAAGGTGAGTCAAGGAAAGATTTATTCTAAACGGGACAACCCCCTAAAAATGTACAAAAAATAAAACAATTATTGTGTTTTATGTAGATGGGTGACTTCAGCTCCAGCCTGGGGATCCCAATGAACTGCATCCTCCCAGTGAAGAACTACAGTCATGAAATTCAGCTGAATTCAGACGTCACCACTCTGATCCTGAGTGCTCTGAGGCTGATGATTGACTTCGGAGACGACTACGCCGACAAACTGTGAAGCCACAAAACTGTTTGTGGGGATGTGCATGAAAATCACAGCAGTAATGTTGGTTATGTGTATCACTACATAGTGGTTGAGGAGAACATAACGGTTGAGTATGAGGTTTTATGACCATGACCTTTACACATGTTTCCTGCTTTTCTCTCTCAGCCATTTTCTGTTAAAATAAGCCTTTTGGTGAAATAAGGAATAATTAAAGGGACAATGTGCTTTTACAATCGTAATGTTGGTCAGTTGGGAATAGATTTGGTAAAAAGTAAAGAGCTCACTTAGATGCACCAATATTCCGTTTTATCCATTTGTTTACTGGTCTTTTATAGTGATAGAAAAAGCAACACATTTACGCTCATGTTATTCATTTAGTTAAATTAACAAACTTTTTGTTACATTAAGTTCTGTTGTATGTTTTTTTTAAAATGTTAGTAAAACAAGTGCCTGTAGTTGCTCATAACATAATTTTTTTAGACCTATGACTGTATTGTAATTTGTTTGGTTGATGTTGAATGCATTTACATCCTGCGTATCACTTTCCACTTTGAGAAAAGTCGCCACCAAAGTTTTCACAGCGGTTTCAGGTCAACGTTTCACACGTTTCTATTGTTGGTTCATTGATCATAGAACATTTGGAAAGCGATCTATAAATGTGTATGATAGTCATAAAATAATGTTACAGTTTGAATCATGTTAAATAAAAAAATTAATTAATTAAAAATCAGCTTCCCTTACATTTTGTTTTAGTCAATAATACATAGAGCAATAAAAACTGCATGACACTATTGTATTCTAAGTTCTTTGGTTCTAAGGACTCTGCAACAGGTTTTCCAAACCAGTCATTTGTAAAACATTTAAACTACATGTAGTTCTGTTTCTACTAACCTTTTACTCTTTAGGTCAAAGAAATCTGAAAGGTTTTAGATTTTGAACTTAAACAGTTTGTGAAAGATGAGCTCACAGCAGTAAGTTGTGTAACTTTTTTGTGTTAACTTTGGCAAACTGTATAATATGTGCAATAGTTTAGTTATGTTTTTATTTTACACCAAATTCCCAATATTTTCAATTATCCAGTTTTTGTACTCAAGGTTTTAATTAAATAAGTTATAAAGTGTTGTCAGAATAATAGTAGTTAATAGTTTAAACATTTAAATTTTATTTTGATATTCTCACATCTGCAGTGGGGTGCTGTCACGACACAAAAACACATATTAAAACACAAAACAAACAAAAACATATAAAAGCTACATACTGCAGTTTTAATTGAATGATTTGACATTATTTTTATTAAAAGAAAACCACACAATTGAATATGATTGTCAGAAATCCACAAGTTCAACAAGAAGAAACTTGTTTAAGTTGCAGGATTTTCTGTTCATATTTTCTAAGCCTTTTCGACTGAAGAAAAGTTGAAACCAATTTGCTAAGCAAAAAGCCCAGACATTACCTATTTGTTACACGTTTTTCTGCAGTTTGTTAAATATGATGCTTTTCCCCCAAAACATATATGTACATGTACACCTACACTACAGCAAACACAATCAAGAAATTAAAAAGGCCAAGCAGTTGAACACAATATGCAGCAAATACTTTCATCCTATTCATTTTTATAGATGGCTGTTATTGTTTTATTTAGCATCAAGCTTTGCATTAGAGTTTAATCATTTCACTTCTGCACCATTAGCAACTCATTTCATACAAAACTTTAGAAAACAGTGTTGTGTACTGCTGTAGGTTTGGTACTGAACATGTCGATTTATACCTGGCAATTTCACACCAACTTTGACAATTAGTGATTTAAAGTAGTTTTCTACATAAACCCATAAATCCCTTTCAGATCATACTTTTGCTCAGTGGTCTACAGCTGTTCTTTAGGCCTCATGATCCAGGGACAGTCCCGATCCAGAATGTTGACCTACTAATATTTATATCCCTGGTTTACAGAGATAGAGACCAGGGGTGAAAGTAAGGGGGTACGGCAGGGTACTGCGTACCCCTAAAGGTTTTAGCGGGGATACGCAGTACCTGCAAAAGAGAGGAGCGGCTGACTGCTGTAGAAAATCAATGGGTTCACTCTGCAGCTGTGTTGCATCTTCTAATCAAACATGACTGATTAGTTTTTCAAGAACAATCTAAAAGACGACTTAATCAGTTAATAAATAACTTTTTTCCCATTTCATATTGTTTCTGAACTCTTCGTGCTTTCCTAGAGCAGCGGTGCAATACGTCAATCTCAGAAGGTTTTGAGTCGATCTCGGCATTAGGAGACAAACTGAACGCCGCCAGGAGGCTGAGACCAGCAGGTCCTCCTCTGATTTGCTTGAAACATTCGTAACTTTATTTAAGAACAGCAAAAAAATCAACAAAACGTGTTCTAATTAATGACCCAACAACAATAATAATCTCAGTGATTATTGTTTCAACAAAGTGTTGCGAAATTCTGTGCATTTCC